>NW_017279883.1:138132-151501 GCF_001594065.2 Cyphomyrmex costatus
TCTCTCTCTCTCTCTCTCTCTCTCTCTCTCTCTCTCTCTCCCTCTCTTCCGATACTCATCAGCCATATCGACGATACGTGATGTATCGATCAAATCGGGATGCATCCGGTCGTCTAACGTCATGTAACGCCGGGGCGCATCGCGGCGTAATAACCGTGCCGCATCACGCACGGGCGCGCGTTCCGTGAAGAGCGGCGGCGGCGTGGCGGCGCGGCGTCGCGAGTCGTCGTGTGTCGCGAATCGACGAATCCTCGGAAGCTATGATTTGCTCGTTAATTATTTGAAGCTCGGGGTAGGTATAGGTGGATAGCGCGCAGGTAGGTATAATAATCGCGTCCCGCGTATCCTTGCAAGGACATCCCCGACGGGGATCTCCATCGGCGCGGCGCGGCGGCGGCGCGAGACGTTCGAGGATGGAAATTACGGTGAGTTCATTAACCATCGGATACGCGTTTACGCACGCGAGCCACGCGAGAGCCAGGGATCTCCGCGCGATCTGTTCCTCAGGAACCGAGAGTGGAAAGGAGAGGAAAAAAAAAAAAGAATCCGAGAGACCGATACCGGTGAGGAAGGGAGAGGGAGGGGGAGCGAAAGGGGTACAGGAGATATATAGACGATATTCCGGGCCGAGAAGAAGGATACGCGAGGAAAAACGAATGAACGAACGAACGCGCGCGCGCGCACACACACACACACACACACACGTCCTATGTATGCTGCGCGCTATAATCCAGGCGGCGATTACTCGGTCGTGTCGCGTCCACCCATTCTCCGGTGAATTTTTCCTGCTCCCTTTCCCCCAACTCCGCCCCCTTTCCCCCCTCTGGTCCCCTCGCCCATTTCCTCCGTCCCCTGGCTCTCCCCCGCCCCGGCCGGCTCGCGGGAGATCAGCCTTTTTTCTTCGCCAACTGCCATGCCGTAACCGTTGTAATTAGTAGCTATCCCCCCGGTTTAAACGTCCGCCGCGGAGAGCCCGCGTGTGCGCGCATGTATAGTATATAGCGCGGCGCGCAGTCGCTCATGTTACCATAGGGAAAAGCGCAACGGCGCGGGATGCGAGAGGTGTACCGACTTACAGCGGCGAGTAGGCGACGGGGGAGGAAGGAGGGTGGAGTGGCCGAGGAGGAGAGCCGAGAAGGCGGCGGGGTGTAGGATGGACAGGGGTGGCGGGTGGTGGGTAAACCGCACGCCGCCGTTGGTGCATAACTACGCGCTTATTGCACTATTTTCACCATCAGCCGATATACACGTGTGCCTCGATCTTTTCCCCGCCCCCGTGTTTCCTCCGCGCGACACGAGGGATCAAATACAGACACGGTGTGGGCGCCGCGCAAAAGATCGGACGGTTATTTCGACGGAGAGAGGAAGGACGAACGTTGATGATGGGGAAGACTTAGGGTATATTGTAGGCAGGGTATAGGCGCTGTTGTTCGAGAGGAGAGATGGATCCTGTCGAAGGATCAACAGGCGTTAACGCGCGTGTCGAGGAGGACTCGCGTATGCGTGCGATTTGATAGAGCAGGATAGAAAAGAGGGCTGGGGGAGGACAGGAAGTAAGAGGGAAGCCACTGTGTGTGTTTGCGCAGGTCGTAGTTATCCGGGCGACGAGATGTGATACTTGCTCGATGGTTTTGAATAGATAAGACGGTCGCTCGAGGAATAACGGCTCCTCGTACTTGTTAAGTATCGTACGAGGAGCGGTAATAAAAGGATAGAGCGAGGATTTGACTGCTGGAGCTAATGTATGTAGGCTGACGCGTACGTACGTTTATTAATTGCGAGTAAATTACGAGCCTCGTAGGGAAAATCGGTAAAATCTGTGTACTTTATCGAAAGAATATGTCTAGATAGAGGAAGCGAAACAGGCACGGGAGATGTGCAATTTTTAATATAAGTAATCAAGAGACACAAATCGATACGTCCAAATATCCATTTTTCACGTGTAACGGGAAAAGATACAATGCCTTGATTTTTACATTTATAGTAAAGAAAATTGGCAATTTTCTTCAGAGTGCGTAGAAACATCTTAAAGTCCGCAGGCAAATAAAAGACAATAAGACGATGTGTATAGAAAATACACGTTGCAATTGGATCGATGATTAAGATACGTGTGTATATGCAAATATCGTGACTAACGGGTCAATTCTAAGCAAAATCTAAGCTCGTAATATGTTCTCGTGAGACTCACAAGTGCTTATAACTTTATACGCGATACCTTTACGAACAGCTTCTTGGCAACCGTAAAATTTACGAGAAATCGTAGATATTTACGAATGATCGTATTACGGTACACGCGCATGCAGAATTACAATATCAGTTATAAGTTCCTATATCCAAGTTTTACGAGAACAAGTTTACGGGCCTTACGCGATTCTACTTAGGATTGACACGTTAATTATCGTTGCAAAATTCTCGACGTCTCTTCTTTTCACGAGGCGTTGATGCGCAATGTTTACGCGTGACGTTTCGTTCCCTTTTTGTCTCACCTCCGAAGACATTAATAAGCATGCAGAAAAATGAGTTACGGTACGTAATTCACAGGTCGCTGCTCCGATAACGGGGGCGATTATCGCGTTGCCTGAAGAAGGTTCCCTTCTTCGCGTTGATGCGAAGAGCGCACGGTGCTCTCTCCTCGCCGAGTACCCTGCCGTAACGACTTTCTGATTAGGTGCGAAAGGCAGGCTTAGAGAGCAGTTAATCGTTCCAAACGCTCGCTCGCTCGCTCGCTAGCGGATGGAGCGCGTCGTCGTCGTCGTCGTCGGGGGTCATAACGCGACGGGTTTTCGAAATCTCTTTGCGTGAATCCGGCCCGCAGCCTCAAGAGATAACGGCTTGCTCTCTTGTAGTTCACTTCGCGCCGGCATAAGGAGCATCGACACTCGATCGCACAAGTTCATTAAACTCGGCGGTAGGCGTGCCAGAGTTAAGTTGCGCGGTTAAAGCGTGACAGTGTGCTAGATTTAACGTTGCATTGATGATCGGTGCGAAACGTTATCGAGGAAAAACATCGCGCCCCCGATCGCGTCTCGTCGCCGCGATATATCCTCGTGGCGCTCGGGCGTCTCGCTATCTTTACGACGTTGTTACAAGAGGTCCGAAATTGCGGACGAGAGAAAGTTCCCACTTTAGCGTCATAATAAGCGTTACGTGTTGTTCATTTGTACAATTAAATATTCGACGTAACGCCTTATAATTATATTATGTAGTATACATATAGTACGAATTTATTAACAAAATGTAATTAATTCGCAGTATTAAACAAAGTAAAGGTCTTTTGAGTAATGTGAATACACAACAAATAGGAAATAAACGTTCAAGCTAGGATCTTTGGTATTTAAATAATTCGGGAGGGGGGGGGGGGAGAGGTGAATTTATACATCATATTATTCAATCCTGCGAAGTTCGCGATCCCGGCTGAAGTAATATTTTTCGCAATAAAATAATTCACGTCTTTTAATAAGATGCTTATATCAGCATCGGATTATTAAGATCTTTCAAAGACGCCTATGAGCACCAATATTGTTTGTCAATTCATTTTGTGATATTACTATTCCGTTCGAATTGCGTTTTAAGACTTAAAATAAAATTTAGCTCGTAGTCTGATTGGATGATAAATTCACACCGAATTATTTAAACGCTAAAGATCGACTGTGTTTAAGGCCTGCTTCGTTTTCTATTTATCGCGTGTACTTATTTTAGCCTCATATTTTGATGAAATAATCGCTAATGTAAAGATGATAGTTTCACCTATATAATAACGCAAATTCGATCACGCGGAGAGGGAAGGAGAAAATTTGTTGTTACGTATAGATTGAAATGCTTTCGCTAATACTTAACATTATCTTTCGATCATTCTCGTTTAAATTGCTCCGCGTGCATCGTCAGTGCCCTAATCTTCTTCGTTTCAACGGCGCGCGAGCACCTTTTTTGCGTTATAATCGAAAAAGAAAGAAAGGCTCGGCAGTACGCGCGCGTAACTCCATTCCGCGTCGTCGATAGGAAACTTACCTCGCGAAGCTCAATCACTGTTCAATCACACAGCCTGGTCGGGATGGTTAATAATTTTCCGTAGTAATATTCCCGCGATAACTCTCTCGTCGCCGGATAACGCTATGTCAATTCTAGGACCTAGTGGAGCGTACCGCCGGCAATTGAATACAGTAAAAAAGAGAAAAAGAGAGAGAGAGAGAGAGAGAAGAGGCTCTACGAGAGAGAGAGCGGCGCGGCGCCGCGTGTGTCTGTGCGTGCGGCGCGGCGCGGTGCGGCGCGGCGCGGCGCCGTGTCCGTGTCATGGACGCGCTTATACGCATCAGGATGACCGATCGTTTCTTTTCCCCGTGCTCACTTAACCGGCTTACCATCCTTGCACCGCGCCGGCACGCCCGCCGGTACCTGATGGCTATTACCGTATATACCTAGGCCAAGTCAGCGCGCATCGAACGCTGCGCGAAACGATCGAACGCTTGAATGAGGACTCAAAAATGTTTATCGCGTGGAACGAGCGTGGAAAATTGGAACGGACAAGTACGAGTATATACCATATATATATATATATATACGCGTGCATGGCTGCACGCGCGGCGACTTGCATGCGGTCGACTTTTAAATCTATCCACAACTTATAACGGTTAACGATAACAATCGCGATTGTTTTGAATGTCTCTCGCGGAGTTGACTGATACGTTGAGCTGAACTAAAAATAATGGCAAAAAAACAATTTCATTCTTCTTAGCTGGCTTTATCGAGATAAATATTTGGACTTCATTGGTATTCGAAGTCTCGGAATTGATGGAAAGTAGATAAACAGCGTTCCTTTGAAATTCGCGAATCCATTGTTTCTTTAGAAAATACTTCTTTAGGTGAAACAAAGTTTCTAGATATCTTAGTAATTAAGACAGAAATTATATTATACATAAAATCCATTTCAAACTCTTAACTGTAACTGTAGCTCGATACGATATTCCGCGAATACGATTCTTGTATTACTTATACAGCGTAATCGACTTAACAGGTATCGAAGGGTGTGCCACTATAAGTATGAAGTATATTTTAACATCATCCTCCGGAGAGTAAAGGTTAAACACATCCGTGGCGGCGAGCCCAGTTATTTCTAATGCTATGCCAGTTCCGCACGCATCCACCGCGAATGATCGAATACTCCGAGAGTCTCGCCAGTATTTTCTCAGGCATGCAGAAGGCGAGGTGAACTGCTTTCCGTGTCAAACCCGATTTCTATAGAAGGGAACGCAAGAAACTTTCGTCGTAACAGCAATTGATTTAATTGCAAATAATTCTCCATTCCTCTCGCGGTAGAAAATGTCACCATTATACTACGGGCGAAAGGATACGCTTATCGTCTCTTTCCGCAATTATTTCCTGCCTAGAAAATTGATGTACGTTTAAAGTACCGATAAACGAGCGATCGTTTACGATCCTTAAGTATTGTTTAAAAACTTCTTCTGTGATTATATTATACTTTCGTGTGGAAAAACTCGATGTACAAAATCTGATGTATTTTTATTTTTTTTGTACTCATTATTGAAAACAAAGAACAAAGCGGGCAATAATTTCATACATGCGTGTGTTTTATCGTAATATATATCTACTACTCCTTTTTAATTAAATTCTTAAACATTTTTAATTACTCTCTAATTGTAAAACGATTTGTAAACGAGTATGTTAAATAAACGTAATTGTTATATTTTCGTGTATATATATACGCTTTTTAACGAATTCTTCAAATCTCAATTTTGAAGCGCAATTTGGCGTTCCTCGGAATTCTCGGAAAATATCTCAGAAATTTATCTGACGACACACAATTGCGTGTAATAATGTCGCGCGGATGATAGCGTTATCAAAATCTTCAACAATTACGACCTGTGTCCCATCTTTTCTTCAGAATGGGGAGGGAGTTTATTTTAATGTCGGAATAAATTTCTTCTAGATACATAGCATTATTAAAAATAGTAAACTCTAAATTGAACGAGAGAGAGAGAGAGAGAGGAGGGGGAGACCACAAAGAGGAACATTGCGGCTCTCTCGTAGTGGCTGGCCGTGGGCCTTCTCGTTGCTCTGGTCGGTCTCTCGTAGATGACGGATGGGGACAGTTGTTGCATCGCCGTCGTTGCCAAGAATATCTCTCCGGTGGCCACCCTTCCCTCCCCCCCTCTTCTCCCGCTTTATCTCGAAACGTCAGTCTTCTCCCCTTCCCCGCGTACCTCGTTTTCCTCGCGCGTCGCGCTTTCCTCCCCCTTTCACCCTCTCTGCACCAACCAACGCCTTTCCGTTTCGTGTTGCTCGCTGTATCCTGCTGCTGCTGCTGGCGAAGTTCGTTAACGCGTCCCATAACCATGTATACGCATAATTACATACTTATGCGTCTCGGAATCGCGTAAAGAAAACTGCTCGACGCTCTCGTGCGCGATTCCAGAACTTTATAATAACAATTTGGAAGAAAATTTATAACAGTAATCTAACGATTAATTGGCAATGTCGCGTGGATCGAATAAGATCGAGCAGATAAGTAGATTTTGATTATAAGTCATATACGTACGAGAACGCAAACAGTTTAATGGAGCGGTGCGTCTCGCGAGTAGCAAAACAAAGAAAACTTTTCTACAAACAAATCTATCTTGAATAAAATCTTTACATTTTATTTGTCCTCTGTTGACGACATTCGTTTACGCTACCGAGATCAATTTGGAGATTAATAGTCGCTATAGGGCAATTAATGATGCGGAGAGCTCTTAATTAAAACCTATCAGGTGAAATCAGTCGGCGATCGGCAAGGCCGCGAGGGCAACGAACGGGGACGACGCTTATCCTAGATGTATAAATAAGCGTAATACAGTCTTGTCGTAATAGTCGGCCTAAAAATCACTAATTAATGCAACTCGCGGAAGAGAGTGCACCGCGGTCGTTTTACCGAGGTGCGTCCACCGCAGCGTTAATAAGACGGCCCCGGCTAGCGGCTCTATACCTCGTATAGGAGACTGCTCTCCTGAATCTATATTGAGCGCTAGTTCAACCTCTCTTTTTCTCTTTCTCTCTCCCTCCCTCCCTCCCTCCCTCTCTCACTCTCTCTCTCTCCTTCTCTCTCTCCCTTCCTCTCGCGGTTACCATAGCCGGCCAGAGCTAACGGCTTCCCGATTTTTGTGGGATTTTATCAGGGAGCGGTAGTACGCCCGCCGATGCGTACACGCGGAAAGAGAGGCAGCATGGCGAGCAAGAAAGGAAGAAGGAAAGAAAAAACAGGACAAAATAAAAGAGAGCAAGAGAGAGAGAGAGAGAGAAAAAGGGAGGAGTAGTGCAGCGACTCGAAAACAAGAATCTGTGCGGCTATTGCGGCTTCCGTTACGCTGAGTAGATGTTGCTGCTGCTGCTACTGATGCTGCTGCTGCTAGCTGCTGCTGTTGACGAGGACGAAGACAACGACGATGAAATAGAGTGCTAGTTCGAACCGGTTTCGAACTCACTCGTGTAAAGTGAGTGACAGGCTTTTCGAGACGGGGCTTTCGCGCCCTTCCTGAGAGATTAAACCGCGAAACGTATAGGCCCGTTAGATATACACGGCTGGCTTTAGATCAGTCGAATCGATTTTATCAAATATCCAGCCCAAATCATCCATCCAGTATTATTATCTTTTTTTTAGTTACAATTTTGCTTTTTGCCAGTCTGTTCCTTTACATATATATATTAGATCTGTTTACGAAAATTCAAATTGGGAAACTATCAAAACTATCCAAATCAAAAGTCCCCGCGGTGTTTAATAAATCAGGCGCGATTTCGATGATGACGACATCCTACGAAACAAACGCGGGCGATTGTTTCCTCTCGCGCGCGGTATAACGCGGAACTTTGCATAGCCGTGCTATCTGATTGGAAAGTTCGATTAAACGGTAGATTGACGTGCGCACGTATCGCGCGATGCGCAAAACATCCCGTGACGGAGGTGCGTCGATAAAATGCGAATTAATTAGAAAAGCGATCGCGCAACGTCATCCCGACGTTGATCTGAATCGCACTTAGGCCAGGGATCGCAGCATCCTGAGCCGGATGACTGTAAAAAGCTAAAGACTTGACGATGCGGCCGCCGCGAATGTGAGTGCTGCGCTCCTTATAACGCGAGTTCTTGCACGCAGGATATGTACTATTGCACCGTCCGTGAATACGTCTCGCTTTTTTACGGAAATAATTTTCGAGAGAATATCTCACGTATGAGATATTTCGCAATTACTTTAGCGAATCTTATCTTTCCTCCCGACTTCTGATCTGCTTTTCACGTTGCGCGTATTATATTAATCTCACGTGAAGGATTATAGGTTTTGCTACGCGAGACGCGCGGCTTATATCCACGAGGATGGAAAACCAGCGCGAAACGCCGGACGCGGCAGTCGGCAACGCCAGAATTAACGGAACGCCGATAGATCGAGTGGTAAGACACTCGGGTGATTACCCCAATTATATAAGTTCCGTGAGTCGTTCGACGTCGTGCACCACCGCCCGACGTATATAGCGAGGCCGTTTATTAGAGGGAAATATCTATCGCGTTCGTGTGCGCGCGCTCGCCGGCGAAACTCCGTCCTTCTCTATCCGCTCTCGGCGCGGTCGGTTTTCGCGCGAAATCACGTTCCGTCGTCGGCGCGGCGCGGCGTGGCGTGGCGGTAGCCGGCAGTAAGTCATTTCGACGACGCGTCGGGCTTTCTACGTAATTACCGCTATTGATTTCAGCGCATTAACGCCTGGAAAAATGCACGATGCATATTACGCCTCTGCGGCCCGGCTCTGTTCACTTTTTGCGACGTTACGGCCAAGTGCCGCATTCGTGTTCCGAAACCGTAGCAAGTCTGGAGGACTCGAAAATGCTTGAAAATAAAAAAAAAATAGGAGGACGTCGATCCTTTCTCCTTGTTTCGCGATGCGTGTCGCGATGCGGGTCTTCTATTTGTCACGATAGTTGTGACAAAAGGTAACGACGCTGAGAAAAATCAATTTGAAATTGCTCCCAGCAGACAACGTGTATGTACTAGAAGATGTCATAAAGACGTCTCTTGAGACGCTCACGTGTCTAAAGCAGCGTCTACAATGAGACTTTAAGGTAGAAAACGTTGGAGCTTCGAATCGTAAGCCATAAAAAATTAACCGCGATCATAAGGCCGGAATCAGACTACGCATTGAAGAATGAGATTGAAGATTGAAAGATTGAAGTTTGAAATTTTAATCTTATTTAATCTTTAACCTCAATCTTCAATGTATAGTCTGATTCCGACCTAAGTCGAACGGGGAAAATGATCGACTGTGATTGGGAAATTTCTCACAGCTCGAGGCTTAAAAGCTTGAATTTTGCGCTTTAAGATCTCGTTGTAGGCGCCGCTTTACATAGATTGCGATCTTAATTCTAAATGTCAGCATCGACATCACTTGAGTCATTTAAAAGATATCGAAAAGCTATCGCGAAGAGATATTTTAGACAATACGTGTTGTGTGGGCTTGAGTTGATTCGGAGATATCCTGTCATTTAGGATTAAGATCACGGTCAATATAAGGCGGCGTCTAATGAGATTATAAGGCGTAAGACTGAAGCTTTTGAGCCTTGAGCCATAAAAAAATTGACCGATCGTAATGGATCATTCTCTCTTCACATTCAGCTACGATTGGTCAATTTTTTAAGGCTCAAAAACTCTCACGTAGACGTCGTAAAAAAATTGACCAATCGTAGGTGATTATTCTCCTTATTCCACTATGATTGCTCAAATTTTTACGGCTCAACTTTGGTGTAGCTGTGCGTGAACCGTTCAACGCTCGTTGAAACGAGACGTCATGGGAAGCCCATATGGAGTCGCATATATATCCTGCGAATATCGGAAAGTTCAGTATCGTTTTTTCCGCGCGCTCGCGCGCCTTTCGCACCGTACGAGACACGCGCAAATTAACGAGCTCCTTCTCGGATGATGCTCCTCGCTAAGCAGCGCTCCAGATAATGATGCTGCGCATTGGTCCGCGCCGCAACGCGCGGTTGCCAGCGCTTCCGCTGCAGCGCGTTGCAGCACGCGCCGTTACACGCACCCGGATCAAACTGAATCCGCGCGGGAAGCACACGTGTGTGCGACACGTACGTGTACGATACATGCGTATGTACGTGCGGCAGCTAGATGCTCCGAACTGACGTACCCGTAATCACGGCAATTACGTACACGAAGCCCGGCCACGACAGCCCCGCCGCTTTTCCCTCTTCCTTCCTTTCTCCCCCTTCCCCCTGCCGGCGCGCGAGTGACCGCCGATCGTTTACCTCCGCGCGTTTTAATTATTATAGCTCAGCTCGTGACTCGGGATTTCTTTCGTTCCCTTCGCGCGCAGGAGCATCGAGAGCGACCAAGATTCAGCTTAGATACGAAAGCGGAATGCGATGTCCGGTATACGATGCGCGCGGCGCGGTACTCTAATCATACGTTTACGTTGATTACCGCGGCGTATCCGCGAAACGTATAGATCAAGCGCGCGAATTCTCTCGAGATTAACGGCTTTCAACGTGGATTTTTTTCAGATTATATAAGTCGTTTCTTTGGTACACACGATAGATGTTGCGCGGAAAAGTAACGATTATTGTATAGAAAGAAGCTCGAACAAATTAAATCGATCGCTATTGGATACAGGATGTAAGTCGATCTTTTCTGGATCGAAAAACTTGATTGACTTTTGTGCCCCGGGAGCATTATTTTTCATTATCACGTACCTATATTTCTCGTATAAGAGCGCGTTAGGTATTTAATTAAGACTAACACTAACGTGCATAATGTACATATATATATATATATATTACGACAGTTTTATTAAAAAAAGAAGAAGACGTGTGTAACGCAAAAATGTATCGCTAAGATAATTCAACGTAGTTCAACCTGATTGCTGACTTAATAAGCGATATTATGCAATCAGCGGTGGAACGGAATAAAAATGCACGAATATTACAGGACGTGCAATCGCACGAGTGAATTAACGGTAACGTTACATGTTAATCACGTTGTAGTTGCCAAACATGCTCGAAATCAGTCCGTGCACAATAAAACGCGTAATAAAATAATTATTCACCTCTCGCGCGTTTGTAATAATCTAATTGACTTCTGCTCGCGTGTATACAAAGCGGGAGATTAATAATCCGGGGCACAAAAAAAAAAACCGCGAGAGTATATAATGACGCCGAGTAATTGATATTCAAATAAAATGACGATTAATAAAATCGCAAAAGAGCTTCATTGAGCGCGACCATTTCGTCAATTGATATTAAAATTACGTTTTCGTCGCTCGTTTACAAAAAAGAAAGGGAGAGAGAGAGCAAGCGTCACAATGCAGACGTGTTAACTATCACTTTACGATATTACGACTCGGATAATCATTTCAATTATACAGACTCGACGCTCGAAACGTCCTCGAAACGTACGCTTTTATTTCGTCATCCGCGATTTTCCAGCATGGGATAGAAGGACGGGGGATTATCGGACGTTTCGCCCTTCTCTCCCCTTTTACATATTCGCTTGTTCCTTTTCCACCTACCGTGCGTTTTAAATTCGCTCCGTGCGGCAGGACTGGGCAAAACGGTTTTTCGCGATGTTCGTTGGCGAAATCAAAAAAATTCGTGAAAGAGCCGTTCGCCAAGCGGAGCCGGAATCGGCGTGCCGAGTCGGTGCAAGACACACGTGGCCAGACGGGACGCAGACACGCGAAGCCCGAGGAGCCTAACCCAACCCAATGCCGTCGTCGTCGGTCGCACTTTTAAGGCCGTATATATACCCATACAATCATCCTTTCAATTTGGATGCCCGCCTCCCGCCTCCCGCCTCGCTCCCCGAATGACATAAGGAAGATACGCAAATGCGTAATGTTGCGTAATATCATTGCGGAATTATCTTCGTTTTTTCATTATTACACGATACTACATAGCGAGAACAATTTGCGCGCTCACAAGTATCTATAAAATTTAACTAAATACAGATCTCTGAAAATAATTTTGTTGAATCATCATAATAATTACGGAGAACGTTCAAGCATGATGAGTGATGCTGCAAAAAGTTTTGACATTCAACATAGCAACCGCAGCTTGAGTATTCTACATAATTACTTCGATGGTCTAACAAAATTATTTTCAGATCTATATTTAACAACATTTTTAACAAAATTGTTCTTCTCATAATTCTATTCTACTTGTTTGATTTATCGTGGACCACTGAGACGGAGAATTATCGTTCGAGGAAAAAATTAGTGTGTGGGAGAAAAAAGTTGCCGAAAATTTTAATACAAAAAGTAATCTACATTTTTTTAACGGAAAGGACGGTTTTGCTGAAGTGTCTACAGATTTAGCGAGATTTGGAAATAATTCTGTTGGATTATCGAAATAATTATGAAGAACGCTTGAGCGCTAATAACAATGCTGCAGAAAGTTTTAACAACTATAGTTCTGTATAAAATTACTCTGATGCTTCAAATCAAATTATTATCAAATCTATATTTGTATAGCTTTAGATATTCGAGCGGAAAAAAAAACCGTTCTTTTCAATAGATAATTCATTTGTGACGCGCGTGTCAAAGCGTGGTAATTTTAATGATTATTACTCGCGAGAGGACACCACAACATTGTGCCACCTCCAGAGATTACGTCGAATTACCAGTCACACAGCACAATTATAATAGCGTTCCACGCTAATACTATTTATTCGGTAATAATTCCAAAGTCATTATACAGCACACTACTGTTATTACTGTCCTCAAGTTCCATCTATGTTGTGACCAATAATGAAATTCCGCGCTGCATTCCGTAAACGTTATCGAACAATCGCGCACGGATATAATGACTTTTATCGAGGAAGCATCTTTATCGGTAACGGAGACCGGCTGCAATTGGCTACACGTGCCCTGCAGGGAAAGTTTTACTCTTAACGAAATTCTTTATTCTTCTAAAGCAGAAATTTAGAATTAAAAATATGTTAAAATACCCATAACATGCTTCGCGAGCAATTAGAGAAATGATTGTTACAATTTCTTGGGTATAATAAAGTACCACGATATAATTAAGCGCTCAATGTAAAATGAAAGAGAATTCACTGTGCAACAAATATTAATTCTTATCAAAGAACTGAATTATTTCATTCCGTTGAAACAATTAAAACGTATAGCGGAAAGGAGAACGCAGGAAGGGATAAAAAAAAAAAAGGAAAGATCTGAGACGATAGCCGGTAGTTGTAGGGGAGCGCAACGAGACTTTTTTGACACACCTTTTGCGGGGAGGTACGCTCACATGGGAGATCTCTCGCGCGACCATGTTTAGGATGCCGCGTTGTGGACGATGGAGTAGCACACGGGAATCAAGGGAAAAAACGGG
>NW_017279883.1:151546-160054 GCF_001594065.2 Cyphomyrmex costatus
CTTCGCGCGAAATAACTCGCTTCGCCTCTCGATTCATCCCACTCCCGCGGAGCAACCCCTCACCACCGCCGCTGCCGCAACCCTCGACTCCCCGCGTACCCTTGGTCCTCGCCCTCCTTCCGCCGCCGCCACCGCCGCCGCCGCCACCGTCCTCCTCCTCCTCCTCCTCCCCCCAGCCGCCACCGTCCTCCTCCTCCTCCTCCTCCCCCCGCTGCCGAGCCCTCCGTCGCCGTCACCGCCACAGCCAGCACCACTACCACCCGTCGTCTACCCCACTTTCGTGCCTCCACCAATGTATTCCTGGCAGTTTCGCACTGCAAGGTCAACAAACTTCTCCCCGATAAAAAATAAATGAAACGCAGAACTGTTTGAAATTGTAACAGTGGCAACCGAGGGGCAGGGGGGGGGAGGAGAGATTGCTCCCGATAACTTTAAAGAGGCACGATTCCTTTGGTCGCTCCCTCACCTTAGGAACTTAGCGGGGTGGTCATTTTTTTTTTCCCCGACAAAGTCCGCAACGTGCGTTCGATCGAAAAAGCAGAGAGTTCGCGATCGAATGACTCAAATGAGAGAACTCGAATTAGATTTGAATCAGTTCTACAGAATCAATTTTCCGAATTCGCGTTTCTTTAAAAGTTTTGCAATAAAATGTGTGTTTACGCTTTGCTTATTAAAAATTTATAAAAATACTGTCGAGTCGATCCGCTTGATTTTATTATACGCGTGCGTAATAAATATTGTTAGAAATAAATCAGTCCCTCTAAACATTGTGCTTAGCTGCAGTTGTAAATCCGTCATTATATTAGGCGCATCGGCAGCTACTAAATCCACCGTTTAAATTTATGTGGCATGCCGGCAATTAATCATATCATTACAATATGCTGCTCACGCATCGGCAATGGCCGACACAAAGTTTCTTTATTGCGATCGATCGAAATGCAACGGATGTTTATGGCTATCGGGTACGAGCCATTGCCCCTTCTTTTATCTCTCGTAATAAGCGCGGCTGTTTAATTGCCCATAATCGAATACGTCAATTGCTGGAGAAATCCATTTCTCGATGTTTACTCGCGAGCGCCATGTGGGGTGGTAAAACCGTGGAAACTCGTTAATTGCGAAAACTTATAGCGCCAGCATTAAGTATCGCTCTCGTTTAATTTTTGTGGACAAATACATATATATATGTATCATTAAAAATGTTTAGGAAATATGCGTAGTAAAATTTACAAGCGTTCAGTAGAATTACATGTAATATATATCACGGCATAATTATTATAAGAAAAAGAGGCTGATATTTGTGTACATAAATGATCGACCCCTCGAGGTTTCGCTGAAAAAAATTTCCATGAATTTTACGAAAAATGCAGCTTTCGCCGGGGATCTCTGGATGAATAGTTCGATTTTATTCTCGCTGCTTTCTGGTTGCTTCCATCCATCGTCCATCGACAACGCAGATTATCGTGCCGATTAAAATCGCATTAAATTTTCACTCCTGACTGAATCTCGCTCGACCGCGGCGGCCGCGCGATATTCCCAGAAAGAAAAGAAAAGTCCATCGCTCGTTTGTCGCTCACGCGATGGTCACTCGAGAGATCATCGTGCTGCTCGTCACAACGAGAATCACGTGCTTTCGAATGCGGCGCGGCGTGAACAAATTGGTCATTTTCCAAACGGTACGAATACAAAGAGCGCTGAGATCGTTGTGATAGTGATAATAAAGAGCCTCTCGTTGAATGTATAAACTAGATGAGAAGAAAATATCAAATAGGATATAAAAATGTCGCGTTAAATTTTTATCTCAAAAATCTACATTATAATTATATATATACAATATACGAGGGGTGCCATATGTGATACCGGCGTTTATCGTTCACAGAGCATATAATACATGCCATTATATATAAAAAAATCATTATTAACATTACGCGCTACAGTCGTTACATCGCTCGCGTGTGTTTCAGCAAGCATACACCGAATTTACACGTCCCATTAGCTTCTTTGACTTGCAAAAGTTGCTACAAACTTACGTACGTTGTTTTCAACGTAACCGCGATTCGAACGTAAATGACACGGACAGAGAGCGAACACATACACACAATTGTCGCACAAGGCACTCTTTTGCCTGGTGTAAAAAAAAAGTCGGGGTCTTAACCGCGCTATCGGAAATTACTATTATCCTGGATCCGCTAACGTCGACGCTCTAACGCGATATTTCTAGACCGGATTTAACGGGGTGACCGGGCAGCAGATAGGGGCCCAAGAGCGGCGGGAGGAGGGGAGTCAGGGCGGAGGGTTGGGGCAAGGAAAAAAAAAAGAAAGAAAGAAAAAACGCACGCGACGTAGCGATGCGCGTGGAGAAGGATATTGCGCCGGACCAAACCGCAATCTACCGACCATTATTTGCCCCATCCTGTGCGTTCTCGTTTCGTTTACCCGTTCGATCTAATTTCTCGCGGAAGCAAATGATCTCCGGCAAAGTCGGCGCGTTACGTATCGCCGCTTCATCTTGAGAGCGCTCTCGTGAAGTCAGCGCGCGTACACGTACACTCGTGTGTATATATACGCTCGTACGAGTTATAAACCGACGATGAGTTTTCCGGAAGATTTCGCAGATCGCGTTGGAACCAGAAACCATCGGAGCAAGTCGGTAGATCAGCGAGAAAAATCCACGTATCCCGGTGATTAGCCGGCGCTAGGCGTTAACGTTGCACGGAGCAGGTTTGGCGGGGCCGCGATACGAAGAGAGAGAGAGAGAGAGAGAGAAAGGAAGAGAGAAAGGGAGCGCGAAAGAGGAGAGAAAGAGAGGAGCGGTCCCGGCAAACAAGAAGCGAACCGCAATGCATTCGCTCTACTCGCTAGATATAAATACGCGACAGAGGGCAAGGAACCAACCACGCCTGCACCGGCAGCTACTGCCTAACGACACCGACACGCACACGCAGCCGCTCATTGTGATAAAGCAGAAGAAGGAAACGGCGGCAGGCAGAGCGAAAGAGAAAGAACGAAGAAAACGGGGAGGGAGAGAGAGAGAGAGAGAGAGAGAGAGAGAAAGAAGAGAGGGAAGAGGAGGAGACGAAAAAGAGAGAGGCGCACAAGCTGCTGCTGCTGCGAGTTCGTTCATGCGCCCATCCGTGCGCTGCGAGTTGTGGACGAATGTGGTCGACTCCGAGCCTCTCTCTCTCTCTCTCTCTCTCTCTCTCTCTCTCTCTCTCTCTCGAAGACGCGGCCAAATATTGCATCGTCGGATAAATATAGGCGGCCGCGGACCGCGCGGCTGCACCAGCCCTAACGCTTTACTTTTGCTCTTCTCGCTCGTCGTTCGCTTTTGGGACGCGGGGCTATACCTCTACTGTATACACGTCGGAGAAAGAGACGCGACTTCTCGCCAGCGTCGCGCCGCGGCATTCCTCTCCCGCGACTCTCTTTCCGCGCCTTGCCGCGTCGCGCAAAACGATCGTTAAATCCGTTCTTCGTTCATGGCCGAGAACTTGGCGATAACGATCCTTACGCTCCGTGACGTTCTTTTTTCTCTCCTCTCTTCTTTTTTTTTTTCCCCACCGAAAAGGACCGCACCCTTTCGGACCTCGAACGAGGTTCGCGCTTTGCACTTTCGATCAACTATATGTGCGTGTTTTTGAACGATCCGTAATCGACGAATGAAAAATTAGAAATTATTACGTACACGTTTCAGAACTCAGAACGACACACACACACAGGGATCTTTTAGGTCCGTTATATCGTGACCTTTTTTGTGTGCTTATATGTTTTATTTAGTTTAGCTATGTATTAATTTTGCATGTATAAACACGTTTATCCGTTCGTGGATCTCTCGTAAAAGCTTACAACTCGTAAAACACACACGCATTGCTTTTATTTGCGCTCTACTTTGTCATCTCATCGCTATTATATTTCTAATGTAAGTTTTTATTGTTACTTTATTGGACTACAATCGCCGTAATCAATGTAAGCTTTAATTAATTTATACATTAGACTACGCGATATAGTTGACACAGAGTGATTTTTCAACATTTTCAGTTTTAATTTCCGACTCGCGATTTAAGTATTCAGCCGCAAGTACTGAGACGTTTGATCATCTTTTTATTCTTTAACTTTACTATTACGATGTTTCCAATTCGACACCGCTTTGTAATTCTCCAAATTGATAATTCTAATGGTTTACTGCAGAGCGAAATTATCATTTTATTAATACTGTACACTGAAAAGATCCGGAATGAAAACGGTCTGTATTTAATTTCTATTATAATAATAAAATTTCTCTACACGGTCACACATATCTTGTGTTGCTTCCTACGAGATTCTTTTGTAATTTTTTTTTTATTCATATATATTCGCTTTATTATACATAAATAAGAATTCGCTAACAAAGTGGGATACATTGTGAAGTATATCACCGAGAGTAACATCAATAAAGAAATTCTTTCCATTGAAAATGTTTACTATCTCTATGAAATAAACCTAGCACGAGATGATACTATTCTTACACGTTTCTAGGAAAAATCTAAGTGGATGACACGAAATTAATGCAGCATTCGTTTAGTTAGTTCTAAAAATTCACTGCCATGCGCGGTCCGATCCTTCGCGATCCCATAACTTACAGTTCATTCGGTTCGAGCGGTTATCTCGCGGCGCATTACAGCAGGCGATAAATTGTAATCGGGTCAGTACAACGATGCATTGTAAAGTATCATGAATTTCCATGTTCCTTTCATCTTCGCGAGAACAACGCCGCTCGACGAGCTCGAGATATCATCGACGCCTATAGAATCTTACGGGGCTTACGTAAGAGAACATTGGGCTCTCCTTCCGTCAACATCGAGTATTCATCAATCTGTCGTATACGTCCAGAAAATTTTCGGCCTGAACAAAATTAGGAGGAGAGGAGCAAAGATTCATTTTTTCCATCTGCACCACCACACGTGGTGGCAAGGCATCCTTTGTAAAGGCGAAGAAAGAGGGAGGGGAGGCTTGACGACGAATCGTTGTAAATCGTGATAAAAAAAAAAAAACCACGTTATCGAGACCGAGTTTTAAGCGAATGCATCCGTTCGGATTTGAAGCTTATACGGCTTATCGTTCGTCGCTGCGCTCGCGGCCCGATGCCGCATGCTTCTGCATGCCAACGTATATAATACGACTGCGGGTCCGGAGGCACGTCTACGTCGCCCGTCACACGTATCGTCGCATATACATATATATATATATATATACACACGCTTGCGTAGGCACGCTCGTTACACCGGACGTCGCGCGCGTCCCAGCATCCAGCGACGACGAGAGCTTGTGCGACTTAGCGACTAGCCCGCTCTCGCGGGCGCATCGGCCCCCTTTGTTTTCGCGGCGGGCGCGCGCGCTCGCGAGAGCGAGCACGTGGCTGCGAGGTCGCGGGGTATAGTCAGTGAAAATCATCGTGCGCGGACATTGGATGGCGGGAAACGTGCGTGATAGCGCGCGGCTGGCCGCCGCGGAGGGAGGCCCTAATCAACCTGGCGCGTGAACCTAACCCCACGCGAGAAACGGGGTGGGAACGCGCGAGGTGGAGGAAGTGGTGGCGGAGACGGCGGCGAGACGCAAGGGAGGGAGGGAGGGAGGGAGGGAAGCAGAAGACGACGACGACGACGGCGGCGGTGGTGTTCTCTCGTTGGCGATCGGCGGCTAGACCAGCGGCGGCGGCGGTGGTGTTCTCTCGTTGGCGATCGGCGGCTAGACCGGGGACAGAGAGCGGAGACGGTTATCGCGGAAGTTCGGCAATTATAGGTGCCGAGTCGTCTTTTTTTTTTTCCCTTCTTTCTCCTTTTTCCCCTCTTTTTTTTTTTCGACGAGTGATATTGATTTGGGAGAGGCAGTTCGTATTCGCGGCACGAGCATACCTTGTGACTCGCAGAGGCGATGCCGCCGCCAGCGCGATGCATCACGGCGCAGCGCGCATTGAGGGGTACACGTCGGCTCTGCCGGGAGGGTGAGAGAGGATCCGCGCGTGGTGAGGGTAGGGAGACGGAGGGACAGGAGGAGAAACGTGCGATGGCTAGAGAGAGAGAGAGAGAGGTGAAGCGATCGGACAGTTCCCCGCCAACTCGATCGTGTTCCCCTACACCGAAAGGCCGCCCCACCGCGTAGACCGTCGGTTCCCCCGACGGCACGGTATCAAACCCCTTCTACCGGTTCAACGAATATAACTTCCTCGCTTCGCCTCCTCTCGACCCTCCCCTTCCTGCCCGTCGGTCCTCGCCGCTCGTCTCGTTCTCCACCACCGCTGATCGCTGCCGCCGCCGCCGCCACCACCACCACCACCAGCACCACCACCACCAGCCTCCTCTCGTCAGGAACGAACGCTGAATCTCATCTACCCGTGGTGTTGCTCCATCGCGGATATAGTCAGGATAATAAGAAATTGATCAATCGTATAAATTAAAAGATTCAGACGACGTTGAACTGACTTTTGAGCGAATATTTTTGAAATGGCGAACTCAAATGGAATCCAAGAAATAATATTAATTGTTTATCACGGAGCTGAATATAGATGATTAGCGATTATCAGCGAACTTGTTGAAGGTACGAGAGATGAATGGTTCCTTGTAATTATGGAATTCTAATTTCAAGTATTCTTTGAAGTACCGTCATTATTATTATACATCGCTAAACGATATATCGAGATAGAGACGTTCAAGCCGGAACAATCAGATCAAGACAACACAAGATAGACTTTGCGAGAACACGAAAGGGAGCTAAATATACTCAAAAGTTATATAACAGTCAAATTGTGATGATAAGTTTAAAGTGTTACACGACTTTATCACTAAATTGTCCATTTATGCCTATTTCTACCAATAATGTAGAGTAACTTTTCGATTCAACTCACTCTTTGTCTTTCTTCAAAACTTGTAACTAAAAAAAGATAAAGAATTAGTTGGCCTATGATAAAAATTGAATTGTAAAAATGAATATATTAAATAATTTTTCCTCTTCTTTGTAGATCTGTACTTTGAATGTGAGGGATCCTAAAGTCGTCTGTTTTACCGATTCAGTACACACATACGCTTCATGTATCATTGACACATCACTACTCCATCAGTACCACACGCACACCATTCATACAACATTTCTAGCCAACGTCTCTGGTCCAAACCACGAGATCGTTTAATACAAAGTAAACATTACTATAGTTGATAACCAGAAACCGAACAAAACTGCAATTTTTCGACTTTTTTCTTTTTGTCGGTTCGAACCATCCTGCTGTTTACGTTTCAAAAATTTGTGGGAAAGAATTTTTAAAGGACAATTAGAAAAATACTCACTCGATAATTAATCGGTAATACACAAGATGACTTTGGCATTCCACAGGTAGGATTAATTTTGATCTTGAACTTAGACTTTAGAAGACGAGAACTCTTCCTAAAATTCTTAGATTAAAGTGAATCCGATCTACATTTGTGAAACCGGGCTTTAAACTGGAGGCAAGCGGGAAACGACATCCGCCCCTGCAGCCGTCGGTGCCGCCGCCGTCGCCGCTACCACCGCCGCCGCCGCCGCCACCCCACCGCGACTCGCTCCACGGCACCTTCTCCTCCGCTCTCTCTCGCGTCCTCTCTCTCCCGATATTCCTCTACCATCCCAAACCCGAACCAGTCCAGAAATCCCCACTCTGATCGCGCGTGCACCGCGACGACGGAAGTGTGGCAACGCCGCAGAGCGCTCGCCAGTGTCTCGGTCTTGGCGAGTTACTCGGGGGGGCTCAGGCCGAGTCTACCGAGATTGTGTCTACCGGCGCGCGGGTAACCCGAAAGCGAGTGTGGCGAGGATTAAAGTCGCGGGCCGTTTTCCGGCATGCGAGACCGTCTCGCTGCTGTCTGAAGGCCGTACAAGAACGCACGTAGGACGACGCGCCAACGATAAGAAAAGTTTCACGGCCGCGGATCTAGAAGAGGAAACCGCCGACGACGACGACGACGACGACGGCGACGGCGACGACGACGAAGAGAAAGAGATAAGGCAGGAGACGAAACGTAGCAGGAACGGCAGAGGAAAAAAGAAAAAGAGGCGGTGAAGGAGGAGGAAGAGGAGAAGGAGGAGCAGCAGCAGCAGGACGTATCGTCGCCGCGCGCGACAGCGTAGCAAGAGCAGGAACAAGCCGACGAGACCGGGCGCCGCGCGCTCGCACGTTGCCGTGCCGCCGCGCTTTAACATATCGCGCCACACGCGCGTCGTGAACCGCGTATACGCGCGCGTGAAACATACACGCGCACGACATTACATATTTATATGCATACACGGTGACCCGCGCGCGGAGATAATACAGTGTAAATGGCGCTCTCGGCGCAGAACCAGTCGACGTCGTACGTGAACTTGTATTACTCGATCGTCCAACGTGCGGCGACGCGCTACTTTAAGGAATATTACAACTCCGGTAAGTAACCTGACATTGTATACGCACGCACACACGCATATATACAACCCGCAGATACGCAGATATGCGTAAAAAAAAAAAAAAAG
>NW_017279883.1:160298-294555 GCF_001594065.2 Cyphomyrmex costatus
TCCCCTCCCCTCCCCCCCCGCGACCGTCTCTTCGCCGAGAAGATCCATTCGAACTCCGTTTGATAATTTCGATGATGATTTCGCGCGCTCGCGACAATGACGCGTGTGCGTGGGAAAACGCGAGAATTTTTCTGCTCCTCTACACCTCCGCGACACGTGACGTGTGTCGCTCGCCGTTGGCGAAAATTGAAATTCCGTCAAGACTCTGCTTCGCCGATTTCAGTTATCTACTTTTCTTTCACCGTATCTCTTTTATCCGAGTTTACCCTTTCTCTCTCTCTCTCTCATCTCTCGCCTCCCCCCCCTCTCCCCCTGCTCCCTGTCATCATGCTCGCACGAATGCATACCGGGACAGTTACACGATCCAACTGTAACGCGCCGGCGACTACAGGCAGAAGTATTCTTCCGACTGCGATTAACAATGCTAGTTAGACACGTGTCCCGTGCGAAACTCGTGTGTGTCTGCGGTCGAACGCGTAAGCTCGATTGAACGAGACAGTGTTTAATGTTGGAAGAGAGACCTAAAGGGAGAGAGGGAGAGAGAGAGAGAAGGAGAAACGAGGTGCGTGGGGTGAACCAGAAGTATCAAGGGGGACTCAGAAAGTATCGCTGTCCGTCGGTCAACGTCTGGTGTACGAAATTCTTTGCGCGCAACGACAGACACGGCGAGAGAGAAGAGTCGCGTGTTCCGCGGTTACTGCACGAGACGAAAACAAGCGAGAGCGTGTTGGGGGAAGGAAGGGAGACGCGCGTACTTACTACAAATGAGTGCACCTGCAACCCAGGCGAAATGATGTAGCAAAAGTTATATATGAATCGGACGGGGGAGCCGTTCAGTGAAAACGCGGGGCAAAAGACAATCGTATCCGCGATTCTGCGGCGAACGAATAAAAGAAAAAGAGAACCGCAAAAGTCAGAAACCAATTCGCAGATAAACGCGAGGGACTGTAGTACAATTAAGTAATTCTAACTGTGTATAACAGTAGTGAGCATCGTGCTCTCGGAAACTTAATCATAAAATTGGATCTTGAAATGATTAAATCTCTTTATTATGTAACACTTTGCACTATGAAAGAGGGCGAATGTTAATTAATGTTCTGGAGCGAAATATATGTTCTCGCAATGGATATTGGTACCGAGGAAATGCAAAGAAAGCGTTTTGTATAGACCACTTCGTCGAACCGAATGTACACCGCGTATCGCGCTTTAATGAGAGGGAATAATTTTAAAAGGGGGGAAAAAAAACCACACATCGAATACAGACCGAGATGTCGAGAAAAAATAATCGTAGATTGAGTGCAATTACCCCCTCCTTTCCCTCCCCTCTCCCCCCCCCCACGTCTACTTGTGATAATTGTAATATAAATTAGACGGAAGTTGACGATTAAATATGCTGACGAATACACGTGTGATTTAAAGGATGAAGCTGAACAGTGTTGTTAGACATGCTTATTATTACACAGGTACGCATTCATCAATTAAATATTTGTAATAGATATGAAAAAGTTCTCGAAGACGGTATTTTTAATCGCGTTACACCGCGGGAGAGAACGTTATTCAGAGATGCGTGAATTCTTTCGAAATGATTCGATACAATGGGTAAATAATATAATAAATAAGACAAAAACGCAGTTAATTAAGCTATAATAGCATTATCTCGTGTGTCAGCAATTATGGTCAATTATTTACAATATATCGTTCGCGGTAACGACGCAGCTATATACACATCGATCGTCGCTCATTATTGATTTGTGATTGCATCTTGTAATTATCCGAAATATATAAAATTAAATTAATTTGTTACTGGCATGATTGCAAGCTACACTTTGCGATAATTAAACGTTCCGGCAAATGTTTGTTATTAACGCAATATACGGACAATTTGCTTGATCTCTATTATTTATTGTTTCGCGAAACAACGTACGAATTGCGCGCGGAGGAATTTATACGATGCGACGAGAGCGTTGTGTGTATGCAGTTTATACAAAGTATATTCCTTTTTTTCTCAAGCGAGACAAGAAGGCACAGGAAGGGAAAGGAAAGAGAGAGAGAGAGAGGGAGTTACGTGATGATATAAGCAATAAGCAAGACACAATCACGTAATATCCATCGCGCCCGTTTGGGTCATCTAATCGGTCTTCAATTTATCGCGGCGAGCAAAGTGACGAAATGTACAAAACGATAAGTTTTCGAGCTACCCTCCGACGCTCTGTACACACTATAACCTTCTCCACGGAGATACACCGTGGAATCAATCTGAAGGAAAATAATCCGATTGTCGTTTCGTCCTCCGATTCATAGCGGCGTAATTCAGCGGTAAGGTAACATACGAGACGCGTCGAAACTCTTCGTATTACTCACACACATAACACACTCACGGATTCATCGACCAGTCCCGGAATTGACTTTTTCTCACAAAACGGAAACTCAATACGAGACGCTGCGCTACTAACTTTTTAATATTCAACTTTAAATATCTTCCAAGTACTAAACCCTGAATCAAAAACTTCCTTCGAGTTTCACTTACAAAAAGAAAAATGTCTTATCGTCTAATTTTATCGCTGAAAATTCTCCGTCGCGCCATTCATCGTCGCGAGTATTACACATGTTTACGTCTCATTAAAAGTCAATCGAGTCTCGAACAGCTGGCGTGGAACTGACGAGAGGGATCTTCTCAAGCGCGCTTAATGCGAAACGATCGCTGTCTCTACGCCGAATACGATATTCTCCCTTTTCTCGAAAGATGAAAATCGCGCATGACACTCTTATCGAAAGTTTTATCGCGCTTCGAACGCGCGGTATAAGGGACAGGGATTGATTTGGAGCGGGTCGACAATGAAAACCTGTTGTGATCACGCGGTCGCACTTGCGCCGCGCCGCGACGCGACTCCGCACGCCGATCAAGGCGCGCTGCTGCCTGCCTGGTCAAGGTGAGCGTCGTCGGCCGAGGACTCTCGTGATCGTGCTCTTTGTGACCGAGAAATACAGTGCCGACAATCGTGAGTGTGTCTCGCGCAGCGGCCTACGGCCTAGCCTACGCGGACTCCAGCCGAGGGCGAATGACAACGGAGGAAGGTCGATCGTGGTGTGTGACGGAGGGTGTTTCCCAGAGCGAGAGACCCATTCACACAGTGAATCATTGTTGTTCGTCATTGTTGAACAAAGATGAAAGTACATTACAAACAGTCTGCCTCTTGCTGGGAAAAAAAAACCGCGCTCGTTTGAATCGTGATGTAAAAAGAAAAGGTGTTCGATATCGAGCGTATAACGGCGACAGCGATACCGCGCGGAAACAACCAATCAAATTTGCCCCAAAAATGCATTTTCCCGCGTAATAACGCCAGTAAACTGGAACAGCCAATCTCTGACCTCTGCCACAGGAATGGTACACCTCTCGTTCTACATGACGCTTCGAATCGCCACTGCGACAGGTCTTTCTCCGATTGAGCTCTTATTTCGGTCGATTCGAACATTTATCTATTATCGCGTTCATTTGTCACTTCTATTACGTAGTCGCGAAAGTGAAGATTTCATTGTCGGGAGGAAACCGTTTAACGCGGACTTGAAAAATACCGCGTCGGGGGTCGCGAAGGGCTAATCCGATTTCCACGAATTCCACTCGATAAATCGCTTTCGTAAACACGTCCTGTCCGAAGGACGTAGCCGCCGCGGCGACGATTTCAAACACAGCGAGTGGTCCTGGCGCGATTATATTTGTGACGGGAAAATATAGACTTAACGCGCATTGTTGGAAAGAGACGG
Source organism: Cyphomyrmex costatus (assembly GCF_001594065.2). NCBI lineage: Eukaryota > Metazoa > Arthropoda > Insecta > Hymenoptera > Formicidae > Cyphomyrmex > Cyphomyrmex costatus. Next base: position 164,061 of record NW_017279883.1, read on the forward strand.
ATTGCCTATTTAGATATGCCACTTTGATAAGAATGCTGGTGAAAATTTAGTACGCGTCGGACTGCATGCGTCAAATCGACCGTATGCATTTTCAACAATTGGCGCATATAAAAACAGGTTCGTCACGAAATTGAAAATCAGAGAAATTGAATTGTCGGGGAACGTTGGAAACAGTGAGGGAAATTGGAGAAATCAGAGCATTTTCTGGAAAATAAAAAATTTTTTTTTTTTTTTTAAGTTTGATGTGCATACATCACACTTATGCAGAGATTTCGAATACTACCGACTTCGCAATTAAATGCAAGCAGTATCAACAGCATTAATGATACTTAAAATTTTGCTACGTTAAATTGCACTCTGAACAAAATATTTGACGGTTTCCAAAAATCACAGGATAAAAATACAAAAAATTGAAAATATTATTAAAAGTCAGAGAAAATCATCGAATTTTATCTGCAATGGAAATCTGCGGGGGAAAGTTATAGAATTTATGGCAATCCTGAAAAACTTCCTTAATTTATCCGAATCTTGCACGTGAAATATAATACCAAATTTCTTTTCGAGAACATTTTGTAACCGCGCTGTAAAAACGCGTACGATACATTTTAGGAAAGCATAGGATTGCGAAGCATATTAGATCGATAATAAAGTTGAACGTAAATAAATCGCGTTAATACGGGGAACTCATGGCGAGTATAAATCGCAATACCTTCGCCGCCGATAATAATTATTATATTGTCTTAACGATCGCGTGAATATCTTAATCGCGCGATATACTCGGTACTACGTTAAAGCGAACGATCGTAATCGTGAACTATCGTTATATTCAGCAGCATTTACGCAGCGTAGTTTATGTCGAGAAAATTAGTGTACTTCCACAATTAAATGACTCGTAAAACAGTCATCAAAGTGTGGCGCAGAGAACTCGTAACGATAAAAATGTAGCTGCGATTATTTCCACATTATTATTATTATATAAATACGTACTGGAATTAATCTTGTAGGTATTAGATGTTCCATCATGCAAATCTTTCAACAGTCGTTTTCAACAACCGTGATATTTTTAGAATTCATATTCCTGTCATTGGTTTCTTTGAAATAACGTGTATCATTATAGATAGATATTGTCACTTCAACGTGTCAAGTGTAATCCTGCCGGGTCTAGCATTATACGCAGTTACGACGACATAATGCCTCCTAAGATTTCTCTCCAACGGGTTTTACATAAAGTGCAAGTTGTAAAGCTCGTAAATATTTGTGCGCGTCCGCGTAAGCCAAAGTCACGTTTTAGCTAGGAGTTAATACTGGAAGATTCAACCTTGACTCAAATTCTCGAAGAGAGACGATCGACGTTACTACCGAGGAATGAAAATTGCGGAAAATATTAATCTCGAAACTGCTACTTTTTTTTTCTTCCGTGTCAGAAAAGTTTCCTTCTTTTCCCCGCCAGATACATTCGTTTGCGTCGCGAGATTATTATGACATAATGCGATAAAATCGTAAGATGCGACACTGAAATATATATATATATATATATCGCGCGTGATACGATAGGAAGAAGATACTTTGTTATTACACACATCGACGGCATTCTCTTTCGTGCATTGGGATTTCTAATCGTAACGTGCAACATGAAATACGGTGAAATATTGTGCGATACGATATAAGAAATACATTGTACAAAGATTGTAATTGTTTGCTGAAGGCGCTCCGTAGAGTTCGAATCGCTCCAACAAATATGAGTCATTTTTATTGAATAGAGAGAAGAAAGCGCGAGAACGAGAGAGAGAGATAGGGGGAGCGCCGACGTCGCGCGTGCATTCGGAAAATAAGCGCGTCGAAGCGGCGAGTTTATCGTTTGACTTCTGGCGATAAAAGAGCGATCATTGCTCCGTATCATTCGTAATATAAGAATTAATGCAAACGAGCTCGCTCGCGTGTATAGAAAATCCGCGATCCGCCCGATTCAATCTACTGTAGATGTACAATAATTATAGATTATTGTACGCTCGCGGTTGCCTTACTTTATCTTTGTAAATTATGTATTAATGGTACAATGTGACAAAAATCGCAGTAAATTACACTGTCCATAGGCAGTGATTACGTCAAAAAAAAACTTTCTGTAAAATGTAAATGATATATGCGGCCGATGAAATCGACTGGTGAATCTGTGAATGGATCTACGGTGATTATGAATGTTTATATTCCGCCGAGCGTGTCCGGCTTTATAAATTATGTATTAGTGGTATATATACTTGCGAAAAAAAAAAAATAAAATCATATTTAATTTACCACGTCTGATATATCGCTGTTTATTATTTTGATGAAACACTTTACGCAAAATATTGTAATTAACGTCGCAGTATTTCATGTTAACATGTTGGAATTAAATAAACAATTATAGATAAATGTGACTAATGAAATCAATTGAAATATTTTATCACGGTTGTCGAAACTTCATAAATTATGTATTAATATGTATATAAAACAAATTTTTCGAGGTTCGAGTCACAACGTCTCTGGCTGACACAACCACGCTGTTTTACAACTTTTCCACTTAAGCAATTAATATCGCCGGCGACACAGCGAAGCTAAATAGAGTAATAAATATATTCGAACGGAAATGTTTTTAATTGGGGGATCGTTATCAGATTACTAACTGCGAGACGCGACAGGACACGTCGGTTTCACGCACGTTTCGCGATATTTGCGCAAATCCGCGGTATAGTCTTGGATGTGAGCGCGCGCGAATTGTTTTATAAGGCAGAAATAATATACTCTGTGAGTGCATTCGAGCATCCGTCAAAAATATCGCGGTAACAATAGCGAAAGAAAAAAAATATATCCGACGTTTCGACTTCGCGTCAATGCGTGCACTACACTCTCGAGCTAACAGCGCGGGCGTATATTTCGTTTCTGTCTATTTTTCTGAAAACAAACATTCGATCTGACGAGCTGAATAACGCCAATGGAACACTAGGAAAGGACCACTCGTTTCTGGAGCACTCTTCGGAGCGCCATCGCGGAAAGTTATGTTTTTGTTGCGCCCGTTTCGTTTTTTGCCACCCCCACATACGACCGCCGCCGCCGCCGCCGCCGCGCGAGGGAGGTCCCTTGAACGGTTCGATAGGAATATGGGCCGCAGGTATTTCCTCTCTCTGACATTCGATAAATAGCGGCCGATGTTTGCTTTCGTAAATGAATGCCCTCTCCTCATTCGCGAGAGCCTGACACTTTTAATTTTTAATCCATATCGTGTGGATGTTACAGGCAAGTCCAAATATATAGGAATTGCATGATGCGAAGCATTCAGATTTATAGGAATATAGAAATCTTATACACGGCTGATCAAAATCGGTTGATAAGAGCTAAACAGAGTAGAGGTAAAAGTCGTGTTTACCCGGTGATATTTTCGTGATTCGACACCGTGTCCAACAGATTGGCATAATTGCCAAGTCGAAGTACTTGGAAACAGCACAATCAATAAGATATCGCGACGAGGCAAAACCCATCCTCGTAATTTATACGCAACTCCCACGCGAAATGCAATTGCCGCTGCGACGCGCCGCGCCGGTCTCTTCTTTTCTGCAAGAACGCGAGGGAAAACGATAGCACGTATGGCGTTGTACCGCGAATATTACGTTCGTGGATCGCAATTATCGTCCGTTCTTTCGCGTCCGGGCGAATCCATAAATTAACGAATGAAGCCACTTCATTTGAAATAACGTCGTGACGTATCACGCTTTTTTTCGTAAAACAACGCGAGACACATCGATAATGAAATGACATTTGTATTTGTAGAGTGCGATTTACTTATACGCTGCAAATACTCGGTTGACCACTCGGAAGAAAGAATTTGCAAAGCGTTTGCACGTGTGAAGCGCGGTGGATCGCATCCAGAAAAAGATACGCTTCTGTTTTATTTGCGTCGCGAAAACAATACGTCTGAAAAAAATCTGAAAATCCTAAGGAGTGGTTTAGTATACGAGAACAATTCGGCAGAACTGGAAACTCGCGAGTTCACGACAATTCTCAAGGAGCAGGATTGCACGTGAATTTTTACACGTGGTGTGTCTGACGAGACATACTTTGTCTTACCTGCGAATTATATTCTTAAGTATGTCGAGTGCTTCTGCCAGTGTAAAACTTGTCTCTAATACTATATGTATCGCAGGTTTTCTCCTTCGATATTTTCTTTTATTGTACGCATATCGCGCAGACAGCGCCTTCACTTTGAGCCCACAAAGTCGCTTTCACCTGTTCAATTAAGTCCTCGCTTTCGACCAAAGACACTCTAGTTATTTCGCGATTTTGTCAGTATACGAGGATAGAGGAGGTCGAGGTTTTCCTTCTCACTTTTCTCGACTAATTTACGGCACCGTTAAGACGGGCCGGAAGCCAGTGCAATCCGCGTAAAAATAATCGGCTCGATCGCCAGTTTTATTTCCTCTTAGTTACATTACAAATCCAGTGATCATTAACTCTAATTGTCATTAATTTACGACGCGACGCAAATGTCGAGTTGTCCGGGCGAATCTCAATTTTTTCCTCCACTCCGACGTAGCTTACTCATCGCTTTATCGACGTACAATATAAATGAAGCAAAAACTCGTTAGAAATTTTAATGTTGTAAAAAGAAGAAAAATCTCTCTCTCTCTCTCTCTGTTTCTTCACGATAATAGCGTCGCGACAATTGACGCATTCCACACTTTTGTGTTTCCAGTATAGGAGATTGACCTTATCGAAATTATTACCGGTTTCGAACTCCGTGTCGTGGTGCAAGTTTTTCGATTGTTTGCTGGGAATAAAGCGCGATTCCCACCACTCGGGGAATCGACGGGATCGACCCGGCGACTTAAATCTGCGAGCCGCCGCGGCAGGAAAAATCTTTAAAAATGCCCCGACGAAAAAAGCGCGCATGTGCAGCCACGAGCCATCTCTCTTCCCTTGCTCCTCTTTCTCGCCCTCCTACTACCACCGATGCGCTACAGTCCTCCCGGCTTCGCTTTATGCGTTTCTCGCAGCCAAAACAAATCGTAAAGACGCCCGGCGGAGTGCAATCCCATGCTTATTATCGAAAAATCAATGATATCAGCATTGGCGACTTTTCTCAAACACGAAATACCATTCCACGGAACAGTATAGGTACCGTGCGATAGTCGAAGAATTTTATGTTTTTACGGCGTGTACCTCGTTTCGTTAATAATAAGTCGATATGTCCCAACTATGTATTGATATAGAGATTTTTACGAACAAAAAGACCTCGACATCAGTTTCATCAAATCTCCTCCTTTTTCGAAAGATCAACGAAAGAAGGAATGGAATGAGATCTAATCGTACAGGTAGATTATTTGTAATTGGTTCTTGTCAATCTTTTTTACTTCTTTCGTCAATTATACACTCGAAGCCCAATACATATTATGTTTTATATCTTACACGTGCTGAACACAATTTTTTCTATTTTTACAATTTTCTTGCATGTTCCTCTTAACAATTATGTGATTATATCTCTTCTTTCATTGGTAAGCTCGTATAATTTCTATCAAGATTTCTTTCCCATTTTTGTTGATACTATACTAATCTATCTAAGAATGTCCTTACTCTAAAATTTGAAATGAGATATCGATATTGACTGAGAGATTAACACGAGAAACATTGGCTGATTATACGCGATAACATACCGTATTTAAACATTTTCACTAAAAGAAAGTTTTATCTATTATATGTTTTAGTTTCGAATGACGAATGTTGGACGAAATTAACAATGTTTGATTTGAGTGATTATTTTTTACGGGGAGTGGAAAGTATCTATCGAGATATATTTATAAGTTGCTGAAATAGTGTGTGGTGCTAGGATTTATGGCTCACCCTGTAAGAACTTGAGTGATAAACCGGTCCGAGCGAACAAAACGTCATTCAGCAGAGATTCCCCGACACACACACACACACACACGCACATTATAATATTCCTCGTTCTAACCGTCTGTATAATAATACAACACTGTCGAACAAGTCTCATTTTCACTTGCTGGCTGTTCTTATATATATTCGAATTTCGATGTAGATTTATATTTCAAGTGACAGAGTTTTGAAGTAGATTTTTTATTATTGTAACGATTGAAAATTAACACACAACACACACAGAATGCACACACTTTTTTAAGTCCATTTATGATTAAATTTAAGCTATATCGTTTATGTTTAAGTACTTGTGTTATTGAAATCTTAAGCTTTGTGTTCGTTTGAGAATAACTCGTAAGCAAAGAGAACAAGAAGGAATAAAAGTAAGAACAACTCTCCGTAACACTCTCCAATGATATATCCATTTGTAAGTGCAACTCTCAAGAGTGACTCTCGACGGTACTTCTTTCAAATGAACAGTAGCCGCTTGTCTTTATGTGATTTGTGAAACATAACGCGCATCAAAATCAACTTCGAAAGCTTACGATTGCTTAGTTGGTAAAGTTATAAGTGGATCGCGTCTCTCATTAAAGCTCGGTCGGACTGTAGCAAAACTTGGAGTTCGTATCAACGCTTGCCAATGTTTATCCACGCGAATGCAAGAGAAATCGAAAGAACAATCTGACATTTCTTTAATGCAATTTAGTATTAAGAACATTTCTTGAATAACTTGACACTGGGAAAGATTCTTGCGATGCGATGGAGAGAAAACTAATTTTTATCTTTGTTTATTTTTTATAGTCTTTCTAAGTATTAACCTTCTGCATTTGAATAATTGGTCTAAGTATTATTACTTACTTATTATTATTTTCGTCATTACTATTGTAAATATTGTCGCAATTCTTAAAAAAAATTGTATTTATCTAAATCACAATTTTTTTTTCTGATTTCTTACAAAAATCAATTTTTGGAGCAAATAAAAAAGTCATTATTTTATTCTATTAATTAAACTTTTAGTGTCTTTGATGTTTTTATCTTAATTATCAGCTTTCGTAAAATGCACTTACGGGTTACAAAACTTCTTGTGAGATTTCTTTTTACACGATATAGCTAATGACTTCCTGGATGCGAAGGAAATTTGGACGATTGCTCCGGGATTCTGGATGTAATTAAGTGTTGCCGGACGGAGATTGAGTTTAATGAGACGTTGCGTCGCCTTGATCGCATAACTTAATGAATTTCTCTAAATAAATCGGCTTTAGAGCAGATTAATGAATGTATTGTAATTTCTCTAATACAGGAATATGTATATATTTTTACAATTAATATATATATATATATATATATGTATATTGTTACATTATATATGTTAATCGTAAAAGAAGAGAGAGGTGGCGAATAAGAATCAGACCGTTGACGCGTAAATATTTACATCAATACATGATTGATGCTTTTATAATGATACAATTACTTGGTTTATCTAGGAATATCGAAAGCCTTTCAGATTTTCTCGTTGTATAATACACTTGATTAGAAAAACAGAAAATGATGTTTGCAAAACAAGATATCACTATATATATATATATATATATACGTGCTAATTAAAAAATTTGCGCTAATCGTGGAACTCGCGAAATGTTACGCAGAATTGTATCAATGACGATAACGATACTTCTCAAGCCGTAAATATCACATTAGCAACTTTTCGATTGGTTGCTTTTCTCCGCGATAACGGGATATTACAATGTTATCGCAACAGAGATTCTCAAAATAGTTAAAGCAATTATATGATCAAATAAACTTTGGATTGCAATAAATTAATCTCAACCGGTGTATGTAATATTATCTTAACAAATAACGGTTACGTAACGAATAAATACGATACAATAAAACAATTAACTATAAATACGATTCACGTGCAAACGATGGATGCGTGTCGAGTTGCAATAAATTTTTTTTTCTCTGGAAAACAAATTTATATATCGGTGAACTTCGTTAACAAATGTTTCCAAGTCTTATCGTTATCTGCCATATGACATTAACCATCGCTACACATCACGTTACACAACATTTCAATCTACTTCACGTCCTTCTGTATTCACATTCAAGTTTTTCGTTTTTATATTTTTTCTCATCTCCCTACAGTAAATTGGCGTTTGTTCTACTTTTAATCAATTTTCCAAAGAAAATAAATTATTGAATATTTTTGTGTGCACACAGTTCTGCTCGATATAAATTACGGATCTTGTAGATTGTGACTTGTTGCGTATCCAGGCGATAAATCCGTTGGAATATTTTTTGAGAAGAAACAATATAGCATTAGATGAGTCATTGAACAAAGCAAAAGCAAAAATTACATTAATACAGACCGCGCAAAATGCAAATTGAGTGACAAGTCCAAAGTGGCAAATGAGAGAAAATGAAGACTGATGTAATTGGTTCGATAAGAGAAGGAATGCCTCGCGATATTGCGTAACATAAATTCCGTAATCGTAAAGCGGACTTAAGCCGTCTCTTATTCCTCGTAATGTAATTGCGCGCGATAATACCGATTGGGCGAGACACATGTCTTAAATAAGCGTCTTAAATAGCGTGGTAAAGTTTAATTAAAAACTTTGCGCGATATGATGACCTTCTTTTGAGTTTGCCTCTTATTTTCGGTTAATTATAATCGTATCCCGCCTTTGTTACCTGCATATTTAAAAAATTAACGAGTATAAAGAAAAGCACATTAAAGCGGAATGTGCGATACGATTGTAAGAAGTTCCGTCTTATTCGAACATCCAAGGATAAAATTCCTCAAGGATTCAGGAATCCAGCGAATCGAGCACGTGGTTTTGTGTGGCGTTTAGCACCTTATAAATTATCAGCACGATACGCAGTTCATATATATTCGACCTGCATAACAGCGATTGAACTTGTGAAGCGTGAACCGGACGTGTCTATCCATGCGTGACTAGGAACGTGGTTCGATCTGATATTCTAGAACGTGCTTTCTAAGATCGAAGATTCTAAAGATGCAAACATCTACGTGGCCTAATTTCGAGAATAACGTTATTCCTGACCGAAATTGACCAAAGAATATACCTGCAAAATTTATTTTACGAACGCTGACCATCTATATATTCACACGATATTCATACTAAACCGTACACGAAATTCGAGACGATAAATGTAATAATAGTTACCGCGATCAAATAAAACTCTCCATTGTTTACACGAAAGCGAAAAACAAAATAAATATATCATATTTCTTTTCTTATACAATGACGCGCTAACTGTGAATCCTCTTTTTGCATTGTTTACTTGCAGATACTGGCGCGCCCTACGTATTGTACAAAGATAACATGGAGAGACCCCAGGGTCAGTGGGGCCCGGGGCCGGGATCTCTCCAGGACGGTGGACTGTACCCACAGCAGCAGCAACAACAGCAGCAGCAACAGGGTTCCTCCTCGTCGGGAAGCCCACAGCAGGCCTGTGGACCTCCAGTCGAGGGTGGCGAAAGTGGTCCTCCGCCCTCGTTAGCCTCGCCCGTGCCCTCACCATATCCTTCGGCGCCTCCCGAGCCTCAATCCTTGACTCCGCCGGACGATGATATACAGTCAAGTCAAGCCACGTCTCAGCAACAGCAACAACAGCAGCAACAACAAACGCAGCAGCAGGTCCAGCAGCAGCAGCAGCAGCAACAACAACAGCAGCAGCAACAACAGCAGCAGCAGCAGCAAGTTCAACAGCCACCTCAGCAACAACAAACGCAACAGCAAGATCATTCGCCGCAACAACAATTGACTCCTCACGCAGAGGTGGATCGCAGCGACTGCTTTCCTGGCGCCGGAGAGCTGCAACAATATCCGCAGCATTATTTTAAAGAAACCCGGCCGCACCCTTCACCGTCCGTGCCACCGCATATGCTTACACCCGGCGGCTTCTCCGCGCTGCACTATCTCAAGCAACCCGGAGTAATGCTGACGTCTCTCGGCCAAGGCGACGGCGGGCCTGGTCTGGACGCGCATCAGTACGCGAGTCCGGGCGCGCCGAACATGGCGACCGGGTTGCCTGACATTGTGCAGCAGAGCGGTAAATCGTCCAAGGCCGGTAACAGCGATCTACGTCTGTTCAAGTGCTTGACCTGCGGCAAAGACTTTAAGCAGAAATCGACTCTGCTGCAGCACGAGCGGATCCACACAGACAGCCGGCCGTACGGATGTCCGGAGTGCGGCAAGCGGTTCCGTCAGCAATCCCATCTCACGCAGCATCTGCGCATACATGCTAACGAGAAGCCGTACGCTTGCGTATACTGCGAGCGTACGTTCCGGCAGCGTGCCATCCTCAACCAGCATCTGCGCATCCACTCGGGTGAGAAGCCATACCAATGTCCGGAGTGCGGAAAACACTTCCGTCAGAAGGCGATCCTGAATCAGCACGTCCGCACACACCAAGGCGAGCATTTCTCTCTGCCTCCCAGACTCCCCAGAGGGCGTCCACCACAACCAAACACTGACCCACCCACCGGTTCTCACTCATTACTATCGCAACCACCGTCGTCACCGCCGTCACCATCGGCATCATCGCCATCGTCGTCATTATAATCATCACGCTCATTACCGCCGGCGGTACAATAACCCGCATACTAACGATTCATCTCGATTCTCACCTGTCCATCTGCAGCACCAATGGTGGATTTACTTAGCTCTAGAAAGAGCAAAGAATTATATAAATTAACAAAACGATGTGTCTCGAAATAATAGGGGTAAATTCACCACTGGTCTGTGTATCGGCTATATCCCTCACCAGCTTGCCGGAACGCGTTTTTCTTTCTCTGTTTTTTTTTTCCGTTTCGAAAGCTTTCCACAACTAACGACAACGAGTACCAGTAGTACCCATCGGCCTCGTTGAAGCTAAGGCCAACCGGCGGGTAAGAACGGTTGAGCTGGATGCGACAGCGCTGGTGAGCTGTGAGATAGAGCAATCCTTGTCCTCGTTCTATACGATCTGACTTGTCATCCAACTAACCCAACTGCCCTTTAATAACTCTCTGTGTTTCTCCGTTAAAGTGGACAGTCGGTCTGCTATGGATAACTATTTTCTCTCTGACATTTCTCTTCCCGTATATACCTGCTACTAATAACTTTCAATGGGAACCGCGATAAGTTGGTTTACGGTAATTTGCCAAACAGCACAAAAGTTCAAAAGACACGCAAATGCTTCGTCGAATCAATCAGGATATCTGATTAAACTAAAACTCTTTGCTCTTTGGATATTTGTGTTGTCTGGATGTTCTCACTTAACTTGAGCGAGCATCTATGAGGTCGCACTTAATTCGCGCTACAGTTGGCCTTTTTAGATAGATTTGATCCTGTATCAGTAAACCGTAATCCGGGCTACTAACGTTCCTCTTACGTTCCGTCTGTCGTGGAATACCGCCGATGAACCGTGGATCGTTCTCTCGTTACAGACGTGAGTCCACACCTCATCTTCAAGAACGGAATGACGCCGACTCTCTGGCCGCAGGACGTTCCCTTTCCACCTGAAGAGGGTAAGGAGGAAGTGGCATCGACATTCGGCGACACGGACACGCAGTCGGGCGCGTTCAGTCCGGCGCCGGACGCCAACTCTATCCAGTACCCGGCGTACTTCAAAGATCCAAAGGGCGGTAATCACGCGGTGTTTGGCGCAGGTGGCTCAGGCAGCTTTGGTGCGTTGCAGTACATCAAGCAGGGTGGCACGAAGAGCTGTCTACCCGACGTGATACAGCATGGCCGCTCGGCCGGCATGCCGTTGTACGTGCGTTGTCCGATTTGTCAAAAAGAGTTCAAGCAAAAGTCAACGTTGCTGCAACACGGGTGTATACACATCGAGTCGCGGCCGTATCCTTGTCCGGAGTGCGGCAAGCGATTCCGGCAACAGTCCCATCTCACGCAGCATCTGCGCATCCACACGAACGAGAAGCCGTACGGCTGTGTGTATTGTGGACGTAACTTCCGCCAACGTACGATTCTCAATCAGCACCTGCGCATCCATACCGGTGAGAAACCTTACAAGTGCCAGCAGTGTGGCAAGGACTTTCGTCAAAAAGCGATCCTGGACCAGCATACGCGCACTCACCAGGGCGATCGGCCATTCTGTTGTCCGATGCCAAACTGTAGGCGGCGGTTCGCCACCGAGCCCGAGGTGAAGAAACACATCGACAACCACATGAACCCGCACGCGGCCAAAGTGCGCCGGAATTCGAGCGGTGACACGAAACCGCCTGGCACACCCGCGGGCTTGGGTCCGGTACCTGTGCCTCGCGGCCTCACGCCGACGGTCGTCAAGCCGGAGCTTTACTTCCCGCAGTGTTACGCGCCCGCGTTCAATCATCAGCCGCCAGTCTCCACCGCGCAGTTCCCCGGCGCCCAGGCGAACGGCGTCTCCGTGACCGGCGAATTCAAGCCGCCGACCGGTCTGCCGCCACAGTGACTAACCGTCCATCCTGCCGCCTACTAGCAAGCAGGAATCCCCGCGCTGAGGTTTCAGCGCTGTTTCGGTCCCGCCGCGTTGGAGGCCGACGCAACGTCAAACGCCATCGCCGCCGCCGCCGCCGCCGCCGCAGCCGCCTCTCGATGCGGCCAGCAGCCGATCCAGCAACATTACCCGTGACATTTATCATTGTGCATTTACTAGAGTCTTCTTTATTTTCGTCGTTTCACACAACTCGCTCGCTCTTCTTGTTCCATCGCTGCTTAGCAGAACCTCAGAACACACGTCGCCCAGCTAGTCTTGAGCTCGACGGTGAGAATGGTTTCGTCGCGCAGACCGCATAATGCGATTATCCGAGAAGTACGTTGCGAAAATGTGTATTATCCGGTCCGCTATGTCTCTCTCTCTCTGCTTGATTGTCGGATAAAATTATCTTCGAGAGAAAACCGCTTTTCTGTCTGAATGTCGTAGCGTACCGGCTATGATGTAAGCAAAGAGAGAGAAAGAGAGAGTGGGAGAGAGAGAGAGAGAGAGAGAGAGAGAGGGGTATAAATTTCGGGTATATAAAGTTCGGGTACCTCTTGTTTGAAATGTCTTGGGTTTTTGCGTTGTTTGAAATATACGCGGACTAGGTCACACATCTCTGTGTGACATTCATCGAATATGCCGTTACGTATATCGCGAAAAGACGACAATCCTAGTTAGGATTATCGCTATCGTTACACGGTCGCAACAAACCGAGTAACAAACGATAATATACGATTATAGTTGCTCAGGTATCAATCGGTGTCTCGCGCGGCACTCGTAGTAAGTTCGTGATATACATTTTCTTCTTCATGTACGCGATCGTTCGTTACTTTCAACTTTTCAGCACATCGGATTAGATCGACCTTTTAGGAATCCCAAGATTAATGCTTCGTTATTGTTGGCGCACATCGATGACACAGTCTAGTTAATCCGCCAGCACACGCAAATACCGCTTCTCGCTGCGATCCGCATCTCCAAGTCGTCTCGAATTCGCACGAAGGACAAACAACGTTAAAGGGGACACGGGAAAAGCTCGGAAAAGCGGCCGCCGCTCACCGTCGAGTTTCTTACTAGACAGACCAAGGTAAAGTAAAATCAACGAAGAGTCTCGTCTATTCCTCCGTACGTATTTTTTATAATTAATCGATTACGACGTACCTTCTCGCGTTTCTTTCGTGGACAAGCGAGTAGCACGAGAGTTCGGGGCTTACTCCGCGAGACATAGATGAATTCAGAGAGATTGACAAGAGAGTTCCCGCGAATCCCTCTGAATCCATCTATCTTCTTCTCGCGAGATGGTGCATGCGCCGCCCGGGGCGTCACCGCTCACCGTTCAAAATGCCACGTATCGCCAAACGGGTTGAAGATGTTCGATTTCGACCAGACTAAAACGATTGTGATACAATATTTAACTTGCCTATGTTTTAAAAGTTTCGCGAGAGAGAAAGAGCGAGAGAGAGAGAGAGAATGAGTGAGCGAGTGAGAGTGAGAACGATATATGTATATATATATATATATTTATAAATATATATATATATATATGTAGAGAAAGAGAGAGAAATTTTGCTTCTTGAAGGGAGCGCTTACATGACCACGAGAAGAATACCTGTAAATATGTAAAGCCGTTCGCTCCAAACAAAAGAAGAAGAACGAGAAGGAACGACGGAGAAAAGTGAAGTATGCGAGCGTGCGCGAATGGGACTAGGTGTGAATGAGACGGGAAAAAAAAATAAAAGGTACGACTGAATGAGAGGGTAGAAGAAAGACGATATAGGGGGTTGGGGCGGAAAGGCGGGGGAGGGGAGATATGACGAGCAGAAAAGAGGAAGATACGAGAGATTATAGGTAGAATTTACGAGAACGATGCATCCCCCCACTGTGCTGAGCCATAGCTTTCCGTAGATCGAGTCGCGACGACGACGACGATCCGCGTTAGCGTGACGGGGAAAAGAAACGGAAGAAGAAGAAGATTAGGGAGGGGAGGGGTGCAATTCTTGTATACTATAGTAATAATTTGAATGTATATTTATACAGGTTATATTATATTCTAACTATATGACGATATTTTGAATCGGTTTTAAAATCAGATTGGTGCTGATAAAAGAAACTAGATAAGCAAGTACGAAAAAAAAAAACAAGAGGAGGGAACGTGGAAGAAGGCTGAGACACCGTAAAAGTTAGCGTTTAAGTAACGTAGACGATAGCGTAGCTCAAAGTAAAGAAAAGACTTTGAAGGACCGCGCTCGCACGGGGTCCGCTCACATCTCGGAGAATTATCATCATCACTCTTTAAAAGAAAAGAAAAAAAAACAGGGGGAAAAAGGAAAGGAAAAGAAAAAGAAAAACGATTCGTGGCAATACTTAAATGAAGAGCAAAAATGGGAGGAGAGAGGGGGAAGAAGGCTTCAACGTATTAGAGAATAATCTTTTAAAAATTTCTATATTAAGACGTGTGTGATCTCTCTAATTATTGTACATTACGTAATGAGTCTAAAACTTAGACGACGAGATACGTTAGTATAATTACGATTACGTACGTATTAGGTGTTCTACAGTTAGTCTTTTTGTCATTTAGAGACACAGAGATCTGAAGATGATAATTGCGCGGCCATATTCTCTGTGGCCTGTTCGTAGTGCCTCGGAATTGCTGCTCGCGGCAGTGATTTGACCGTATTTTTAGGAAGGTATATTATATTATATTATATTGAGGAACCGCAATTATATTATACTCTCCAATATACAATATTAAAAAAAGAAAAGGAAAGGAGGGGGGGGGGGAATCGCGTCGTGAGGCGTCGCGTTAATAAAACGACTCATTAAATTATTATGACGAAAGAAAATCTACTTATATATATCGCGAGGATGAAATAACGACGACGATATAATCGTGGTTGTTGTTCACTGTTGTTTTTGTTGTTCTTATTATTTTTACTTTTCTTTCTCTCGTTCATTACGTATAAAACGTGAAGTTATGAAGAAAAAAAGGAAAGATGGCGAATGGGAAAATATTGAACGCCGGGAATGGCGGGGTCTCTTCCGGTGTGGCCGTTCGTAATATTTATGAGTATTATTATTAACGTTGAAATAATTTTAATACTTATCCACGTGCCCTTTTTAGGATATATCTTTATCGTTCTTGCGGCGAAAAGAAGAAAGCGCAAGTAAACTTGTTAGACGTTGATCTAATTGAATCGTACTCGAAACATCGATCCGTATGCCTTCGTATACACACATATGCGTCTGTAACAAAAATATGACATATTCTTATTACGTTTCGTAGAAACTTTTTGCAATAGCATGTTGGATATGGTAAAGCCGTGTCAAGTTCAGTGAAGTGAGTTTAAGATGAAAATTATAGATAACGAAACTAAAATAGATACACGATTCGTAATCTACTAGGGGGAAGTACACTTTAAAACTTTTTTAAAAAGTTAAAAAAATTTTTTGTTCAAAATGTAGTTTAAAATTAACGTGTATAAATTCCCAAGTGGATATTCGAATTATTTTTCGAGTTATAGCATTTCAAGTGGACGCGCGTATCTATGCGCATAGAGGTAGTCGATTCAATCGTTGCACTGCAAATAATGTGAATATTGAAGCCAAAATATACATACAGAATATAAAACATGGATAGAATCGCATAGAAATGAGTGCTCCATCAATCATGAAAAAAACGCAAGAAACTTTAAAGGCTTTTTCTCGAAACCATATGTTTTTCAAGACGATATACATGATTTCTCGAGCTACAATTGACGGATTGGCAATTTGAAAAAAATGTATATATATTTCAAATTGCATATATATATATATATATATAACTAGTATTTTTTTTGTCTGTCGTACGATTTTATTGATAACATTCCTAGTTTACAATAATAATACAAATGCAAAATACAATAACAATATCAAAACATGTGTTAAAAATTCAAACACGTATATTTCCGTCAATTTTCAAAGAAATGAAAATAAGTCACAGGCGATGAGGAGTACGTTATAATTTATGAAACTATTTCGATTTTTGATTTCAGGATAACCAAAATAGCGGAATCTGTTTACAAGCAAAATCACATTTATTATTTTTCAATAAAATTTGCAACATGACGAGTTTAATGTACATATGTATTAGTAAAGTGCCAAATTACTCGGATCGCATTACAACCCAAATTCAAACAAAAAAACTCTACTTTTTAGACTAATTAAAGTGTATTGTTTCCTTAAGTACTTTACGAAATCGCATGTAAAAAAGAACTTGATGGTTATTTCATTATTTTTATTACTTTGTATTTCATTCTTGCTCCGCAAATTTTTTTATTGTTATGATAACTTATATAATTGTTTTACGTACATCAAGCATGGGATTTTAGCGTTTACCATTTGATTATTGTTAAAGATGCTCAATGTTTGTTGAAAATTGTAGCGGTTGTTTGCACAAAAATGAAAATACTTCTCTAAGACTTTGAGAATTTTGTTTCTCATCGAAAAAAGGTATAATTAAAAGAAAAACAATCTTTCATTCCTTCTTTATTATTAAACTTTACACTGACCGCGTTATAATCGTGTCTCAATTACAGATTCGTATAGATAGTAATTCATTTTTGTTGTAAACATCTGTTCTTATTTACATGTTTTACTCATTATCAAAAAGACGGAATATTTTTATCGATCGGATAAATGTCAGTGTCCGGAATGCTTTTCCTCTTTCACAAATAATGTGTCAGTGATTTATATTATCCCAAAACAGGGACACCCGAATAAAAATTGCAACCGTTTCACAGATAACAGTCATAAAACATATTTTTTTAGCTTACATTATTTTCTTCTTTTTATTTTTCGAGGTAATTAAAGTTTTTTTACTTCTCGAAATCTTTAATCACATATATTTCTTATACATTTCGGACGTTATATATATTTTATAATTTTATTTCTCTACGAGACACACAACAAACATTAAAAACTCAACTTACAGTTTAACTAATGAATGTCCAGCACACAATGATATGCGCGCGATATAAATTATAAAATATACATTTACGAGTACTAATTTATTATATATACAAGAAATTAAACATTTTAAATTAAATTATTTTTTGCAAACATTTTTGCTCAAAACTTTCATGTAATCTATAATTAATGGCCGGTTTTTTATATGTACTCCTTCGGTCCAATTTATGTCAAATCGGAAACGACGATAGTCTCATTTCGTTCGGTAAAACTCGCCGCGGGAAACATTGCTCGCAAAATCGTGTGGTAACGTCGAAAAGAGTAGCGCACGAGGAAAGGAATTTTTTTTCGAAAAAAATAGAGAAATTGCAATATAAGTGGGAAAAGAATTACGTTGACAGCATTTTAAACTTATTCATACGCACGGCCGATTGTACTTTAAAGGAATCCGTGATAACGAAAATAACCGATTACACACAAAGATTCATATACATAAACATATTAACATAACAGGCCAAGATTAGAGGGGGAAGAAAAAAAAAAGAGAGGAAGAGGTAGAGACACGCGCACTCGCATTTCCCGACGTAATCTTCTTTCTCTCTAACGAGTCAAAACATTATCGAGAAGCGAATTAAGTTTGATGAGAATCGCGTAAACTGAAAAATGCGAAAACGAAAATAATAACTGTTGTAGACTATGTGTAGATAAAAACAGATATTTGTTTTTTTATATATTATTACTACGAAGTACTCGATATAATTGTATCATTATATCTTATTATTATTATTATTATTATTACTATATTATTATTTTATTATTAATATTATTATTACTATTATATATGTAATAACTATTATATTATTATTAAGTTTTATACAAGAGAGATATTACGTATGGTGCATTTCTTTTAGTATCGTCACAGTGTTTTGATCACCTTTGTTTTTATTACGCTATATCGACTGTGCGAAATTCTCTCACTCTGTTTTCATATCCGACAAGAAGTCTCTTTTTTTTTTTTATATGCTACTATCGATATTAGTCGACTATTAGTGCTTATGCTTTATTGTATTCTAATCTCGCAGTCACAAAATCCGCCGTGTGATATAACAATACGTATATTCGAGTGTCGCGAACGAAGAAGAAGCGATGTCGGATTGGTGTTTTTTTAATCTCTTTTATATATATATTATATATATAAATATTTTATATACATATTGCAAGATGTACTTTGCAAAGAGGAGCGGGAGAAGGGGGGGGGAGGTCTAGAGTTGTTTTTCTGGCCGAATGACAGGGACGTTACTTCGTACTTTAAGTTCCGCATACGCGTGAGACCGCAGACTTCGTGGCGAGCTGTTGCGAGCAGGGATGAATTTATATACGAAGAAACTAAATGCGGCTTAAGACTGCTCGGAGGAAAACCACTGAATTAGATTGTAGAAGAATCCGTTTCGGAAGAGAGACAATAGGAGGGAGAGAAACGCATGATGCGTCTCTTCTTCGCTTTGGTTCTCGTGAATGTTATTAGCTTCAGACCGCGAAAAATCATCATCCCGCCCGTGCCTGCGAGCGAAACTGGTTCGGGTGGTTAGACGACGTCGGAAGGTTGCGCGGTGCCATTTCGATCGACGGGAGAAAAGAAGGGAAGCAGTGAGAGGAGTATAGGAGGAGAGAGAGAGAAAGAGAGAGAGAGAGAGAGAGAGAGAGCGCAAGGTATACGTATTAAGTAGAATCGGCGATGCACTGTGATAACGACCACTAACGACATACAACATCCGCTTAATTTCATTTGATCCTACGTCGGAATTATGCGTCAGCCAACTTTCTCGGAGTTGGATATCTCGCAAACGTCGCTCTCTGTCTTTCGCTCTCCATCTCGTCCCCTGCTCCCTTCGGAATCGCAAGGACGGCGGAGAATCTCGCCGTCTGCCGATCGATTTACTATTTTGCAATAACGGCCCTCGTCTATCTCACCTCGACGCCAGCGTTTAATCTTTTTTTCTTTTTTTTTTTTTTTCCTTTGTTTATCACGTTGCTTTCGTGGATGCGCAGCAAGAACGCCGGTCAGTCTGTTTTGGAGATAAGATAGCTCGCGTTATTCTACGTTCCGGTTTAACAGCGAGCTTTCGTGGATTTGAAAGTGTTTATGTAGATCCACGAATAATCCGCGAGTGGGCCTGGGAGGGCTTATCCGATCTGGTTTATCGTCAAAAAATGGACTGGACTAGTTTTACTTGCGCCATTCGTGTTGCGACGAGGTAGAAATGCACGAACAAATTCCAGGATGTCCAGCTCTCGCCACGAATTCCGTGGTAAATGCGCGATCGTGTATCCGTATACGTAAACGACAGAACAAGCGATCTTGTTTCTTTTCGGTTATTCTTCTTTTTTTTTTTTTTATATATATATAGTTTTTTCCTTTTTATAGCCGGATGTGTGCTTTCAAAGATGCGTAAAAAAAGAGGCAACGCGTTTATCACAGGCTGCGCCACTCTCGTCGTTCACCGAATGCTCAACATAGATTAGGTTTAAGCTTTATATATATATATAATATTACCTAATGATATATATATGTAAATTATTGTTTTCTCTTTCCCCTCGTAAGACTCAGGGCACGCGCTCTCAAACGGGCCGTACCCCGCCGACAGGGTGGCGCATCCAACGTTCCGTACATAATCATTCGTACTCATTTTGTTTTCGAAAGCTCCGCAAAAAAGCGGATGGATTAGAAGAAAATCGATAGAAACTCGTTCTACAAAGCTGCGTATTTCTGTCCTTCAAGTCAGGTTTTAAAAATGAAGTCGAATTTTTTTTCTATTTTCTCTCTCTCGTTTTAATAATTCTTCTAAAGAGATTAACTTAATCTTTTAATCAGAATTAAGATATGCTGTACTGAATTTTCTGTTTTCTTTCACATTAAATACTCGATTATTTCGCTTTATTCTACAGAAAAGAGTGTAAAGCCTGCATGTATCGACTAAGTAGCTATTGGCCGAGACTATACTAGTCTTTCCTTTTAACAGTTTTAATTGTAATCTCGTCTGTCTAGACGGAGAAAGAAAATTTGCTAAAATTAGTTTAACGCGCGACGTTGGTACTTTCAATTTCGAAAGAATTAACTTCGTGGAAAGAACGGAAAGAAATCAAAGCTTCCAAATGTGATCTTAAATCTTAAATCTTCGATAATGAAAAATTGAATTCTACGAGTTTTATAGAACGACTTTCTCACAATTTCTTTCGATCGATCGACTTTTTGCAGGGCTGAGAAAAAGAGAGGCAAAAACCTCCGAAAACGTTAATTTATGCAAATGGGAGAACAACGCGATGCGCGCGCGAAAGAAATACAAACGGGGGTGTTCGCATACGTTCTCCCGTGTGAGATCTCGCTTTCGAAATTTTTAGCTTTAAAAGAAGAGAAAAAAAAAAGGAAGAAAAGCCCTCGAATGCGAACGCCGACGCAGGTGCAATACGTTTCACAGATGTGCATAAGTATACTTAGGATCGTGCCGTGATGCGTTGAACACGTTGAGAGGAAAGCACGCGAATTTGCAAATATTAAATGGCGCCGTTTAGCGCGTGCAGCATTGTACGTGCACCATATATGTCCAGTTACGAGCCGCAAATTGTTACGTCGCGTGCGCTCACGTAGGCTCCGTTAACACTGAAAACTCGTCTTATTCTGTAATACGAAAATTGCTTGCTCGCGAGAAAAAGAGAAACGAATCAAAAAGGAAAACTGATGGAAATGCATTTTTCGTCGAAATGACAAATTTCATGAAGTCGATTACATTTTGTTGGCTTAAGAATCGTTTATTTGTATTTTCCTCCGATTTCTGTTCGTTCAGTTTAATATTTACGACGTGCAATTTGAAAAAAGGAGAGTTAATTAATAATAATGAAAAAGTTAACACACACATACGCAGACTCGCCCGAGATCACAATTGTAAAAGAAACGGAGATCACGCGGCGTGCCAAGCGCCGGGGTGATGCATATACCATTATTTACAAGTATATACGCAAGCAGCGAAATACTGCGCCAAGATCGACCTTACCTCGTTTTTCGTCGTTTAGCATGCAAATTTATTCGCGGCGCAACTTCCCTAATTATATTGCCGGTGGTATACCTCTTGATTCATGTTTGACGGTACGATAAATTGTTGAGAATGATGTTACGTTTTCGGCGAGGCTCTTTAGAGACAACGATGTTCTCCATGGAAATATCAGCCATTAAGCAGCAGCCATTAGGGAAACTATGAATAGTGTGCGCAGCGAAATTAAATGCTTTTTGCATGTACGAAACATATATATTTTATAATGTCACACGTAAATATATATTGTATTTTGTTAAAAAGCGCCTTCCGTTTGGTTCGTTTTGTTGCCCTTCTATCTTTAAGTTACGCATATAGTTAAGTTTTCGCGCTCTGCACGTAGAGATCTATGTTACCGAACTATCCAATTGTCAAAAAGTTTTTCGCAGTAGGTATATGTATTATTTGTAACGCTTTATGATTTTGTAACAGCCGATTTAACTTGCTTTCCGTTTACAACACACTTCATCATCCTTCTGCCGTAAATCGTTGCTTTCGGTAATTACGAAATTACAATGTCAAATCAATCGCACGCAGAACCGCGATGTTCTGGCTCGAAGAGTTAATTCGGCTGGAATCTTGGCCGCAGAGTTTTTCGCTGCAACGTTACAACGGAACCAGGTTCCTAATAGTAATTTAGGGAGTGGGAAGAGTGAAAGAAATCAATTCGTCTCATATATTTTGTGACTGACGAGTGTCTCACGGCGGGCGCGGGTCCGATTCTGTTCGAACCGACAGTGTTCCCAAAGATATATCACCGTGTATATCGTGCATACATCCTTTGTTCTCCTTTTCTTCGCTCTCCTCCTTTGGCTTATTTCTCTCTGACACAGCGCTTCCAACATCCCGCCCAGTTTCTAGTGTTTCTCCGTGTTCACCCTCGTCCGCGATTCACCAACTTCATAATGTACATATATATATATATATGTGTACATGTATACATACGCGCGTATATATTATATTAATCAACAAGTGTGGCTGTTCATTACGAAACGGTCCCGCGTCCATGCCCCGAGCGTGTTCTGTTTTTCATTTTTTTTCACCTTTTTTATACAAATAAAATATACAAATAATACCAGACAAGCGCACGTCTTCCAGCACAACCCTCATTATTTTCCGTCCTTGTGGAGTTTACCGAGACATTATGTTACTTGTAATATATTTTCTAAACTTTAACGGAATATGTAATTCTTATTTCGATGAATGTTTTATAGATTTATGTATACATATATAAAGATTTGAAAGAAAACTTTTGTATGTACGACGGCGGTACATTTTTCTGAAGGAAAGTAAGGATGGAATTAAAAGAAGAGCTAACGATTAAAAAAATTTGACTTTAACGTGAAGCAAAAGTGCATTGACTCAACTTTAAACTTGCATAACTTGAACGCACTTTCGGTTTCTTTGGCATTTCGCCGTCAATTAGAAAGTAGCGCAATGAAAAACACAATGTCTCGGTAAATAGCGCCACTTCATAATTATTACTTTTGTTTCAGCTGGCAGTTATATTGTTTTCTCTTCGATCGCTTCTTCTGTTTACTTTAAATTGTTTAATTTTAAGTTGGTGTAATTTCGTTTTTCTTTTGTTTCCACGGATAATCACGATGATCGACACGAAAATATTTCTCATCAGTTCATAAACCTGAGATATAATTATGCAAGTAAATTTTAAGACGTGAAAACATAATATTCGTATTGATATTTGTAAATTAATTGTTTATTTGCATATTTCAGATATTCCTCTTACATAAACAACAAAAAAAGATCTGTATTAGAATTTCGATTAATACATCGTGATGAAATCGTGATAATAACGTAATCAAAACTTTTACTCGAGCGACTGGAAATTGTCGAAAATCTTTTCTCTACCGAAGTGAGCTTCAACGTCGCGATTTCGGGATCGGCTTTATCGGGTCTACGACGCGCGGAGAATAAATTTCAAGCATGGTCGTAAATTTGAGAGACCGACCGACCGACCGACCAACCAACCAACCGACCATCGGGGAACAGTCCGTCTCTCGCGCCGTGCAACCAGTTTTGCGCGGGCACGTCAGATCACGGCTGCTTGTCAGAACCGCGCTTGTCCGCTGCAACCTTGATTTGGATTATTTGCAATGAATTTTACAGAGCGCCGCTCTTATATGATGTACGCACCTGTACACGTGCGTTCTTATCCGCGAAACTTCATCAGAATCCAACAGAAACGTCTGTTAAAATCTCGCTCAGGCGAACACAGAAGCCACTTGCTCTCGTTCGCACGACAGTGGTTCTCGTTTTATCTCGTCAGTGACTATGGTCGGTAAAAATAGAGGGGATTCGTCATTTTTCAAAATCGAATTATAGAGGCGTGACTTTATGTTATACCTTTACACGCGACATAAATCAATTATCGTCGTGATTACGTTTGAAATGCATTAACATATTCGATGTACGGAGAAAACGATCCATTTCCAGAATATCCAATTTCACTTGTTAAACCGTAAACATGCAAATACGACAATGTGCCGTCCATTATCCCCGGAAGACCGAGAGGTTTCCGTATATATATCTGAAGACGAGTAAGTAAGAGGAAGAGAGACGCGGTATGTAAATTTGGCTCGTTCGTCAGTGCAGGGAATAACGTCGTCACTTTTGTCGGTTACTTTTTGTATTACTCTTCTTGCACGGCAGCGAAAACGGAGCGTTTAAGTAGTTACTCGAAGGGAAGCGAGAGGCGATCATCTGAAGCGTGCTTCAGTCTGGAGAACTGTTAAGCTATAATACGTTCGATCGATGCAAAAGTTTGAGCGGCCTATAAACACACGAGAGAGAGAGAGAGAGAGAGAGAGAGAGAGGAGGGGGGAGAGAGAGGGAACGAAAAGAGACAGAGGGAGAGTGTGAGAGAGAGAGAAATACAGAGAGAGAAAGCCACGAGAGCGCGCAGTGTTTGAGAAACTCTGTCGTCTCTCTGCGTAGAAGCTGCCCGACTGCACTTGACTTTCCAACTTCACGACCACAGCCGCAGCACAAGTGAATCCCGCCCATACGAGGACAGTAAAAAGATCAAATTGAGATAGCCAAGAGAGCTCGAGCTATCAAAGGAAAGGCGAAGTGAAAAGTGTCCGAGTTACGCGCGACTTCGCCTTTTACGACAAACAAATCGAGCAATTTTGAGCAATTTAGGAAAATTGCATGGATAATTTTGAGAGGGAATCACGCGCGCCGAATAATTACCGGAAGATAATTGCATACGCGAAGGCGAATTAACATCGGATACCAATTTCCGACGAAATGTATATACATATACTCGCGTATATTTTCAAGATAAAAGAGAGAGAACATTTTTACGATATTAATAAAATATTGAGATTGTCAATAATATTACAACGTATATACGCGGTTCATAATGGTGCTATTAAATCTGGCGTTTTCTCATCGGGATCGCCGCGCTGCTGCTGCTGCGTTTCTCATCTCTGACGCTAACGGTTGGACTTAGTAAAACGAGACACGGAGACGTCGTCGTAGGTGACACGACACTGACGGTGAGAATCACGACGACAGCAATTTGATTCACGCTTGTATCTCGGCCAAGCAGCTAATGTAGTTATTGCCAAAAATGACGAGGAACGAGTTTACGCGGCTCACACCGATCGGCGTACCATCTTAACCAGCCGCGTACACGCCGAATCCGGTTAGACCGGTTCGGCGAGACGTTAGATTTTCGCGTGATCGCACTTTCGGTTTCTGAATATTGTGTCCTTGAATGAAGCCCCGCATCGCGTATAGTGGCTGCGGTGGTCGCGGAGGTACGTGATGCAAGAACGAATGCACCGAAAATTATTTTCGGTTGAAAAAAAAAGGCACACGATAAAGAAGCACTTGATATAGTACATATAATATTTTATTCATCGCCGCCGAGCGCGGCAGGATAGTAGAGGTATTTTTCAGCAACACGAATGATGTACGCTGTTTTTGGGACGCTTTGTTGCGCGTACAAGGGGAACCAATTAAATCTACTTTTGCTGCAAAGCCAACTTTTAATAATACTGATTGTGAGCTGGAAAGCTGTAAATGTCAACGATACCAATAGAAGCTTTCAAATTTATTCGCGGATCAGTTGTCGGATTTGTAAATTATTTTCGTCGAGTATTCATAAGCTCATTAATATGTATACCTACATACGTATTTGTTATTATAATTATGAAATATCAAGCTCTCTATTAAGAGGATGGTATAATTATTGCTAGATAAAATCAAGCGTTTTGTTTGAAATACGTATCTCCTTGAATCAGATAAATGTATCTATTAACATAACATCGTTATTAATACAAATTGTATTTATTAACATAACATCAGAGAGACTAGAATTTATTTCGTGTCAAAATACTTTTAAAGGACCTTTTCTTTCACTGGAAAATAAAGAGAAATAATATAAAAATTCTGGTTTAACGTGTTCTCTCAGTTAATTTTTATGCAGTTCGAAACTGGGTAAGGCGAACGCAGAAAGCTTTTAAGGTAAGGGCATACGGCTCGCAAACACAGATTAACAATTATATTGTACGGCGGATTGCCGTAGAGAGAAACAATGAGTTGCAGCTCATTGCACGGTCGATGCGCGACGCGCCGCGCCGCGAAATGCAAGCGAGCGAGCAAGCCGAAGGACAAGGAGCAGCCGGGTATCGGAACGGTGCGAAGAATGATGGATCATCATGCATGCCCGAAAACCCGTTGGGACTCGGCGGAGATGAAGAATGTTGACCGGAGAAGAGAGAGAGAGAGAGAGAAAGGGAGAAGGAGAGAAAGAGAGAGAGAGAAGAATCCAGCCGGCGGCACGGCGAAGAGGCGATATCAGCGATCATGAAGTATGACTCCGACTGTTTTGAGCGTCCGACTCGACGCGGGAACGAGAGGAAATTATTATGCGCTGTAGAACTTCCGATCGTGCCGTTCGGCGTAACACGTCGCGAGATAGATAATAGTTTTCATTTTGGAGAAAAACTCCGTTTATCTCAATCGAGTCTCGTTGAAAGAAAAATGAAAATTGTCGCTCGTACAATCAGCGGGATTTGGAAGATTCACGTAAAAAAGACGTCAATCCTAAAGAGAGAGAGAGAGAGAGAGAGAGAGAGAGAGAGAGAGGGGGATCTTTTTTAGAGGGAGAAAAAGAGACAGGCAATTTTTGTGAATATTTTAATCATAAATTATAATCTACAACTGTGTTTATTTTAGTTGATAAAATTCTTCCGAAAACACAAACGCATTCAGAGTAAAGTCCCTACATAGATAACTGAATTAAGACCAACTGAAGTGGATACCTTTGAAGTTATAGCAGAACTGTGGATCGCGGTTTTTATCATTCGGCGTATATAATTCCGAATTAATTTCACCGTAAATACTAAGAAATGTACCTTACATCGGTTATTTCGATTACACGCGGTACCCAATCTGTCTAACAGAGAGTTATCTTCCAGAGCTAGGCGCTCTATCGACAACACACCGAAATATCTGACCTCACCGAGATTACGGCGAGATTCGAATCGCCTGGCGATAAACCGCGCGCGCATCGAATCACGAGGACATTCTTAAAAGGCATTCCGCACAATGACAATACCAAGTTCGCGTAGTTAAAGCCGAGACTTGGTCGTCATCGCTCGCCGTCGCGCGAAAATACAGGCGGGAGCGAAGAGGACAACCGCATAGAGGCCGGGACGAGAGAAGAAGAAAGAGAAAGAGGGAGAGAATTACGCGTTCGCTATATGGACCACGCGAGGCGAAAGTGAGACGGGGGGCAGAACCGCGATGGATGAGGAGAGGAGACGCGCCAGGCTAGGGGAGAGCCAGGGGGGTATCGCGAAGGAGAGAGACGAGATCCTCTCTCGGGTCCCCCCCGGCTGGCTCATAACTCGATGCCGTACGGTGGGAGAAACGCCCTTGACTCGGACTTGGTGGTTGGCGGGGGAGTGGGACCACGGCGCGGCCTTGAGCCGGCCCGTCTCGTTCCCCACGACCAGCGTTTCTCAATCTCGCGGTCTCGTCGGGGGTCTACCTCTCTCAGGTCCAACTCACCAGCAGCGTAACGCCGTAAAACGACGAAAATGTAGGAACGGTCATGAATTTCTATGAAGGGAGATAACACACTGACAACTGGGACAATCTGTCGCCCTTCCATAAGGAGGAGGATCGAGCGAGAAATGGCAAGAGGAAAAATACGTGGTGGTTTAACGACGTCTAATTTTTTAGCGGAAGGAGCTCGGTGACGTAGAGATGAAGAGGAAGGTGTGTGCGTGTGTGTGTGTGTGTGTGCATCCAAGTCCAACCGAGATAAAGCTCTTCTCGTATCTTACATCATTGTTTTCGTGGCGTTCTTGTACTTCTCGAGGCCGCTGTGCGTCACGCTTCTTCTCGACGTAGATGCGTCGCGAAGCGAGACGTTCTGGAAGAAAGATGTATACAGGTGGACGCGAACAGCATTACGTAGGTCAAGTAAGCGAATGTACTCTAAAAGCGCGTCATGAGAGCATCATCCTACCCATCGAGATAGCAACGTGCTATACAATAAAATAAAAAAAATCTCTGAAAAATGTAATACATATTATATTTTCCCTTTGAATCTGAATATCACAAATTCATATATTGTTTAAACTAAATAATCCTTAATATAAAATAAAGACGTCGCCAGAGGATCTTTAGTCCTCCAGAGACGACGAATCTCTATTTCGTCGTGCAACGTTTATAGGCTCTTGGACGCAACGAGGGCGTTCAGCGAGCGAGCCAATGTTGCGGGGGAACGACGTTAGTCGGCCGAAAACCTAATCACCGACGGATCGCCAGCCACGCGGGCATCTCTCGAAACGAGTCAGTCGGCGGGCAAAAGCGGGGTTCAAGGTTCATGAACTTGGCACGACGACCGTCGCGACGACTCTTATGAGCGTGGCGCGGCCACGACAGAGGAGAGAGCCCCCCTCGCGGCTCTCTTTCTCTGGACCTCTCTCCCCTCGTGGCTCTCGCGCGACCACGTGAACGAAATTCCTCCTCAACAAGAACGAGTGAGAAGGATCCTCGAAAAAAACATTCCGATGCACGATTGCATCTATGGTGCATCATCGTCGGATCGTGTAATAACAACGCGACGTTAACCATTGCACAAACGATCGTGCTATCTGTCTTTTTCAAAGATAACGGATGAAGTGTAGCTCGCTTTGAAATCTCGACGATTTGTCTTAATCTTTTATGTCAAGAAATTATTTCAACTCGAACACGTCTGATAATTAGCGGATACGAGAAAAATGTTGATTCCATACGTACACCCTAATATGAGTATAGCTGGCCATTCACGCTAAGATCAGAAGATCTGGAAAAAAATTCGCAGAATCCAAGAACGTTGTAGCATATGTGTTCAACGGTCGCTTCTCCGTACTATATTTCGTAAGCATTGACAGCCAGTACGAATGCAAACCGAATACAATGACACCCTCGTTGCGAATCTCGCGAATTTACGCGCGGTCCGGAAGGTGCGATCGAGGAAGTTGAGAACAAAACGCGTTTCGTCTGTCAGAAGTGTCTGCGAGTATCGTGGGATAGGAAGAGGAAGGAGGGAGGTGTCTTGGAAAGAAAGAGAGAACAACGCGAAGGACCGTAGAGGGAAAGAGAGGGAGAGGAAGAGGGAAAAAGACGCGCGGTTTAAAGGAGCGAGGAGGAAGAAAGAAGCGGTCGAGACGATCAAAATTGGTAGCGAACCTTCTGATAGGGGCACAAGGTGCACGTTTTAAGCCCCCATGTTGTAGGATCTCCGTGTTTGTTACACAGAACGAGTAAGTTACCAAGAACAGATCCTCTTCATCCGTAAAAAAAGAAACCTTTAATTTAAAAAATATACGATTTTCTTGAACACACGTTTGATATTTTCTTTAAGTTCTGTATTTTCCTCCCCCCCCCCCCCAAATTGCATCAAATTTTATATTCGATGATAATGAGAGATTATGAAGAAACAATGTTTCATTTGTCATTTAACGGCTTGAAAGATGATACGTGCGCGGAGTTCGTTCGCCGATCGGTCTCTGTCGCGGTTTAGGGCCCCACGTATGCTGAATCCGCTACTGATCGAAGGGATCTCGAGGGGTCCCACCGTCCGTCGCTCTCGCTGCATCGTCGTCTCGTACGGTCCGTATACACCTCACCGGTGCACCGGTGCTTATCCTTTATACTTTATTTTGCCTCCGCGAAATACCGGCTGACAGTTACTCCCTCGAACGAAATAAAAGATATCTCCTCCCTCTCTCTCTCTCTCTTTTTCTCTTGGTCTCGCGGAAGAGAATCGCGCGCGCGGCTCCGGGGAAGTTCCTGCCACTTGGCCTACTACTCCACTCCGCTCTCTTCGCTCGCGGACGAGCTACCGGGGCTTTTCTTTTTACGCGAGCCACTTCCTGCTCTCCGCGAACTTTGTTTTTCTTTCTTGTCCCTCCCTCGCCCTTCGTCCACGGTCCCCCTCGCGGTTCTTCCGCAGCTTCTTTCTTTCTTTTCCCCTTTTCTTGTTGCTCCACCCCGAGACCCAGTCACGGGGGATTATGCAACACATAACGGAGAAATCTAAACAAGCACGACGAAATTCGCCGGGATCGGACTACCCGAACTCTCTTTTGGAGCGACGTCCCTTGCACGCACTGCTTTTGGATCGCTCGGCCGAAGAATGCCAATCTGCGATGAATTCTGATATTCGCTGAATATCGATCGTCTAACTTTTTTTTTTTTCCTCAGGGCGGAAACGTGAAAAGTAAATGCATTTTGTGTGTACATATTATACATCCGTGTAAAAAATTAAATATTAATTTTTCACAATTAATTTAACTCTGTGAGATATATTATTTCAATTTATAATTGTGTTTCAAGTCCCCCCCAGACAAATCAAATTGGCGCGCAGTCCATAAAATTATATTAGTTATATTTGCATATTCACATATGAGTATTGCTAAAGACCCGTTTTGACCAAAAATAGATTCTTCTGTTTTATTTATATTTAAAAAACTTTCTCTCGATATATCGTGATACTAAAGGTCATCTCATTACTTTATCAAGTCGACTTTATTAAGTTTTAGACATGACATTGAGCTTTTCTCAGAGAAAGGATCGAACAATTTTCTCTTGTACGGAAAATACATGCTGCAGTGTATCGATAATCTCTTGCCTTGGTCAATAAGAATATATACATATATCGTAGTCAATTTTCGGGACAACAAAAATTGATAACGAAATGGAAACTCGTGCTTTCGAAGAATAGCAATAAATACTCGTTGGAAAGATTAAAAATGAAGAATCGGAGGAAGCCCCGTAGAATAAGGAGCCCCGCGTGCGCGCGCTACCATATACACGTCACGTTATTGCCGACGATTTCGCGATTGCCGAGCGCGATCAATGTAACCTGCGTACCCTTGGCGGGATGCTGTGTGCGTGAGGCGGCGATTACTACCGTCTGGCTGTTATTACGAGTCGGCGGGACAGGCCAGGCAACGCGCGCCGAAGGACTGCTATGCAAAGGACTCTCGCTGGCGGCGGCGTTTGCATACTAGTAGATTAGTTCGCTAGGTCGCTGTAGTTTCGTCGTCTCACCCAATTCCGGACGGGATGAATAAACCAACAGCAACAGGTTAATCGCTCGCTCGGCGAAACGCGCCGCAAACGTTAATCGTTTTATTACTCCCCGTTACGCGCGTTTTACCGTATCTCGAAGTTTTCGCGGCGCGGGACGACGCGAAAATTGACACCGCGACGCATCGCGCCCGGCGGCGCGCTATTATTTTAATCGAGCCGCCCGCCGTTCCTTTGTCGTGCACCGCCGGGGCTCCGCTGTTGTTTGTCAGAGCGTAAACAATTGCGGCATTGTATCCGGAACGCTGCGTTGTTCGCAGCATTATTGCAAACATTTAACGCGACGTTTATCGGTTCCGTTATATGTAATTCCACGCGGACGTACGATCCCGCGCGATCGACATGTCTGACAACGCGTTGTCTCTCGGATTTAATAATTGTCGAAACGTTCCCGACACGCATCCATCCTTCGTGGAAAAACGCCCGGTGACAGTTTGACGAATTGATCTGTGTGTGGATTCGTATCGCGGATTCCCGATCTCTGGTGGAACCTTCACTCAAAGAACTGAACAGCGTAGGATGTAAACTGGAGACCAAAGAGAGAGAATGGAATTTCAAATATTTAAATTAATTTCTTTTTCAATTTTTCTTTAACACTGGAACCGCAGCTGTGCCATTTTTCGTCCGTCTGATAAAAAGTTGTATCTTTTCCAGTTAATTTAGATTTACGTGGATCTTTAGATTTTTGTGACTTTGCATAAATAATCGTCATAGTTAATTACAAGAATAATTCTACTTTTATGATGACGCAATCCTTCCTCGTAAGAATCCAAATTTAACCTGAACCGTGATTAAGTCAAATCGTCGCGATTCTAATGTTAAAGAGTTAAGATTTACACTGATCGCATTCAACTTTTCAGCTCCATTATTTGCGTTACATCGAATTATGTTTTCTACCTCGAGGCAAGGGAGAAATCCTTCTGATTTTTCCGCGATACATCGAAGGTAGCTATAATTCAACGTTTTGACGAAAGATCGCTAGTAGAAAAGATTGGTTGGCAGTTGACGATGCAAGTAAATTGCCCCCACTGCGCTTTGTTTTTGCGGAGTGCGCCGGCGTCGCGCATTTGCGCATCGAAGCCCGTCCAACTGTTTACCTGTTTAAAAACGTATTCGTTTTTTACTAATTTTTTTTTTTTCTTTAATCGTAGTAGCTACCTGCTACGCCAATGAAACACTCGCCGACCTTCGAATCGGAGTCTGACCGTTTTTGTGTATCGTGCCGGTAGCTCGAGGAGGGGCTGCCTCCTCAAGGAGTGGAAATAAACCTGTGAGAGGAGGTGCAGGACCCCTAAGAAATCACTGGAGGGGAGATAGGTAGCTGCAAGAGAGCAGTCAGGGGGGGGGGGAGAATAACGCATACTACAGAGTGATTCATAAGTTTGCTTACATAGGCAATGTCTTTAGTTAGCTGAACTGTAAAAATGTTAAAGCGAACGCGCAGAGGCCGGGATATTATTTTTGTTACAAGATAAATGTTTCTTTAAAACTCATCCTCGCGTTACGACGAAGGTATACGGATATCGGTATTTCGAGAGTACATCTACTGCGATTGGTGCATATTCCGCACATTACACATGTATATATTCCTTTGTGATATTTTTCGATTTGTCATTGATTCGGATCACGATGACGCCAGCGCCTTTACGAAAATTACGAAATTACGATTAAAATTAATTAATTCGATAATTGTATACGATAATCGAGCGTTAACGATACATGCATCGCACACCGAGGAAACAAAATAAAAAATGCACCGAGCGAAAATTAAAGCTCGCCTCGTGTGCCGCAAAGAGTATCTCTTCTTTTCACACGCGACTCTGTTGACTCGTTGAATTTCTTTGTGCAAGAGGCGAGCTCTTCGTTCTTCAAAATGTCTTTAATATCCATCTCAATTTCGAGTTATTTTACTTTCGATGCAATAGGAAACTGTCTATTCTTTTTCTCGCTTTCAATTCTTTTTTAAACAAATTTATATAAACGCTTCTCTACCGATTCTCGTAATATATATATATACAAAAAACGCTCGTTTGGTATACGAGCAGAGGTAGTAGATACGACGTAGATAATTTTGTAACGATTACAGAGAGAGAGGAGAGAGAGAGAGTATATGTGCAACAAAGAAATGTGATCCGATCGATTAATACGTAGCGGTGTGCCATAAGATCTCGCGCGAACGTATAGTTGTTCGACCCGCGCGGCTCGCGGAGTCGATACGTAAGAAATTCGGACGAGCGACAATTAAGAAGCAAAAAGCGAAATTTCTCACCACGTCCAATTCGCATAAGTGAGCTGACGTGTCACGGCAATCAAATATCTATATATATATATATATACGTACATTCAGGAACTTAACGACGCCAAGCGGAAATTAGGTGGAAAAGGTCGCGGTAAAATTCTCTTTACGTTCGAAATATCGCTACAATTATTACACACAGGTATACACATATACATATAAATATATATATATATTAATATATAATAGATTATCGCACAGGTGCTCCGAACATTGCAGGCATCTTCCACGCTCTACCGAGGAATACGTAATTCAGTGTGACTTATAGAGAGAGAATATGAAAAATAATAATAATATAATAATAATATTAATAATAATATTATAATAATAACAGTAATAATATTTACATTTTAATGACCGTTTTCAAGTCGTATCGATAAGACAATGCAAAGAAGTGACAATCCCAAAAGATGGTTTTCGAACAAGCCGGAAACAATTTTATCGACAAGATAACAGTGCGGCAACTTTTATTCACTTTAAATCGATTCATTTAGATGTCTTTCTTCGCGTTTTTGTCAAGTAAAAAAAACATGTTAGAGAGAGAGAGAAAGAATATAGTGTACGGGTAGTACATCGTTTATATGTCACCAGAAATCATTTCTGAGTTTCTAATCAAACTTACGTTCTTCTTTTCGATCCTTTTCTGATTGCAAATACGATTGTAACGTTTGAATTTTTGTAATTTGTGTAAAAAAAAATAATTAGTTGATCTATTTGAAATGGCTCGCTATCTACACTTTATATAACACATTGACGAACGCTTAATATGACGAACCCGCGAAGAAAAGAAATAGATCCAAGTGAGCCGAGTGCAAGAGAGATCCGATCCTCCAATCTAATCTAATTGAATATTCAGGTGATTCTCTCTCGTTGAACGCGTTGTACTCTTACGTTGCCTCTCTATACGAACGACACCGCAAAGTAGAAGCTTCGTCTCACTGTTTCCGAACTGATCTTAAATCGGTCTTTAACGCGGATTGCTCGACTTTTTGACACGCCACAATGTTTTTCATCCTTTCTCGATAAGACGGTTTCCCTCGTGAGATTGCACGCGTTACACGACACGTGTCACTTAATCAAAATGTTATACGTATTCTCTATTGTATACTAGTAAGCAATTGCCGAACAGGAGCGGACGCGCTTGTACCACACATCGACTGATTAGAGTTTCGTTCGAACTGTCCATGCGAGCGCAAGCGAGAACTCTTTCCCTGCAGCTTTACGTTGCGATCGTTGCACTTACTGGATGCTGGACGATGTTTCCGTATCTCGTGACTGTGCATTGGGAGACAGTGGTGTGTTATGTGCGCGAGAAACAAATGTTTATACAATATATAATAAATATATGCGCTACGAGAGAGGAGAGAAAGAGAGAGAGAGAAAGAGAAAGAGTGGCGGTAAAGTATCGGGACGCACGTGCGATAGTCGGGAATATTTCATTACGTGACGTTATTATTATACTATTTTCATATGCCGGATAAATCAAAACGGAGAGATTCGCTCGTCCGGTGATGTTATCCCGTGACTTTATCAAATCGAAATTACATAATCAACATCGGCGGCGGTGCATTCACGCACGTGTGTCGCAATACTACGTGTGTCGCTCTCGTGCGCGTTTCTCGGTATACGGTAAACGATTAAACAAATGGGAATCACTAGTGTGTGTGTGTGTGTGTGTGTGTGTGTGTGTGTGTGCGTGCGTGCGTGTGTGTGCGTGTATATAGAGGACCACGGGTTCCTTAATTTTACAATTCTTGAGAGAAAGAGAGAGAGAGAGAGAGGGGGGGGGGGGGGGGGGGAGGAGAGAGATAGAGAAAGCGAATACATGAATGCTCGTCAAAAAATAATTAGTAATAATAAACGATAATTCACATTGCGTATCTCTCGTTGCGCGCCTAGTAGACTGCAAATAGTAGTCATTCGAAAGTCCGTACATCGTGTTTTGGAGACACGAGCAGGAAGTGTATAGTGTTTTATTACAAGAAGTCCATGCATCGACGGGATCTTCTGTGTCGCTTTCCGGACAATTACTTTTGTGATTTATTCGTAATCGAAGGAGCATTTATAAGGTATAAGGCGCACCCGGTATTCGAAGATTACAACAGATTATAACCCCGAAAAGAGAAAAATCGAATTAAAAGAAACTGACAGTGTCGGATGATAAGCGTACCTCGTGAGCATAGCTTACAAGGGAATTTTTTGGAAAAAAATGGTAATCTTTTTAATTCCTTCTGTGTAGAATGAAGCATAACGATATAACAAAGTGCCCAATATGGAATGGAGAGGAATTTGCTCTAATAAAACAATTAAATCGCTTAATTCCATCTGAAGGATTAAAATGAATGAAGAAAATTAATAAACTGTTAAACTTATCTCTGACAATTTTATAGATTGAATCAGTTTCTTTGAATTTCTTCTTCTTGCGGGGAGAGCTTTAAAAATCACTGGTAAAACTGACAGAAATCGAATAGCCGGGAGAAGCCATTTTTCGCTCTTCGATAATTATATGAGTAATTGTCTTTTGTTTGACAGAAAAGCGATGCGAAGGTCGGTCGCGTTGTACTCAGATATACTCCGCATACCTTGTTATTCAGCAGCAGTTGAACAGATGAATATGATTTATTGCAGAGAGCCGTAATACCACAAG
Source organism: Cyphomyrmex costatus (assembly GCF_001594065.2). Taxonomy (NCBI): domain Eukaryota; kingdom Metazoa; phylum Arthropoda; class Insecta; order Hymenoptera; family Formicidae; genus Cyphomyrmex; species Cyphomyrmex costatus. The sequence continues at coordinate 200,038 of NW_017279883.1, forward strand.
TGAAACCGTTCTAAGTATATTTGTTATACACACATATTGTTACCATTGCCACATGAAAGCAATTATTAACTCCATAGCCTGGGCCATTGTTAGACGAACGAGAACTCGGGACTGTTTCTTGAAGTAGGATTGCAACTGGCGTTACTATCACTATAAAGTTCGTGATTATAATTATTACACTTTTTAATAAAATGTAATAACTATATTGTTTAAGAGGACAGTTGAAAAGAGATCCGAGGAGGGGATCTTGGAAACACTGGAAAACGCGCGAACAGTTCCTTCTCATGAATTTTAATAATTAGACTTTAGCGTTATTCTTTCAACATAAAACGCACCACGTTTTAAGTTTCTTCTATCGAGAAATAATTTCCAAGGGTGAGCTGATTTAAGAATAATTACGTTTCTCTTTAATCTTATATTCTTTATCTTTTGTTTTTCTTCTTTTTAACAGCGCAATCCTACGTCGAGGAAGAAAAGAGTTACAAAAGAAAGTGAGACAAGTTATCGTAATAGTCGCCGATTACTCCGTAACAATGGCAATGCCCATACGTATGAAGTCTGTAATCGAAATGCTTTATATTTTTACACCGAACAAAGCAGTATATAACGTACAATAAAACAATAAAACATGTCCTTCCATACATGCAACCTCAAGATGACAAATGTTAAATTTTTATTTTTACAACAGCCCACTATCACTTCCGATATCTGAGCTATATTTGGGCGTATAATTATAGTTGAGACTATTAATTAGGATATTAAAGTCGGCTAGATTCATTTTAATCGACTCACAATTTTACGATTTCTACACGAATGATCGTCTACTGTAATATACGCATTATACGATACGTATACATATGTTAGTGATATTATACCGATGCGACGACTCGTTTTACGATCGTTAATAATCCGCAGGAAAGGAAAAAAGATTTCGAAACTGTTAATTTCTTCTCCGAAATTATGAAAACGAGCTGGCCTGTCCAAACAAATACGTATATAGTTAGCGTTCCATTCGTCCGTTGTCGCAGCGTCCGATTGTACATTGACGCCAATTAATTCCGGCTATGCAGATTTATGCTGTTTCGAAGCGAAGAAATCAAAAGAGGGGAAGAAGAAGCAAATAGTACCAAAAGCGAATTGCGAACGCCGACGCGTTTAACTTCGATCACGACCGACACATATATTGTACATATGTATTTATTAAAAATGATAGATATACGAACTCTCACACACACAACAAACACACTCAACGCGCATACATTTACGCAAAAGTTTCCACCGTACTGAATAGTGTGTGTTAAATATTTTTCTCCGACATTACATGTCTGGTATTCATAGTACATTTTTATTTTAAGACCATCTTTTAGGTAATGTCTTAAGATGTTAACACGGCTCTGTGATTAGCTTATGACATCTTAAAACTGTACTTCAGACAGTCTTAAATGTAAAAACCGATTATATCAATACCGACCTATAATTTTCATATACAAGAAAAAAGAAGAACTGCATCGACGATGATTCCGCGAATACGCGACAGCCTTCAATATTATTGTTCTATATAATGGATTTCAGATACTGTTGCAAATTGTTTCTCCAAGTAATCTCTGCATATGCGAGTTTGACGTGAACATGAACGTGATGATGAACCTTTTACGCGATGCCGTTCTTCGATCGTGATGTAGGTCTCGCGAAATTCAATCGAGCGTGCAAAATCAAAAATTGCATCCTGTCTAATTTCTGTCGACAAAATTAATCCTCGGCAAACCTGCCGAAAGACAAAAGTTAGCCAGTATCTCAGCTCACGTTATGTGGTAAACATTTGCGTATACAACATGTCGTTCCATCAGCAACATCATTATTGTTATCACCTGGTCGACCGACTTATAGTGTGCCGTCGAGGTTTCTTATCGGCGGAACACTGTACGTGTTCGGTTTTTTTATTATAATCGCCGTCAAATTTAATTTCAACGTATTCTTGATCTGTACAGGCTGTGTCGAAAGTCCCGTGATGGTTTATAAACTCCCCGAAAATATGAAGTTTTACAAAATTATATGAAAATTAAATTATTAACGTTACGAATTAAGGAGTCTCGAGCCATGTGATATAAATAAGTTACAAATCTTATCCTTCCATCGATTAATGAATTTTGTTTTATCAATGTATAAATCTCAGGCTCGAGGTGCAATCTGAACATTTACACAGATCTGTCGAGGAGGCAAAGAATTTCGATCGATTTGAGAGTATTGACGGAAAAACTTCTTGCGGGGAAAATGCGTGCGACTTTTGATACGGCCTACACATACGAGGTTTAACATGGTACGGCGAACACACAAACAAATTAAATTCACATTTGTTTATTTTAGAACGCCTCTAATAATAAAGACAGCCGTACTTACTTGTACGTGAAAGTATACGTATCTGAAGGAAGGGAACTTCGATATCTCCTCGATTCGCCAAATCGCGACGGAATTTTCTTCAAGCGCGGAGCGGGACGTCGCCAAATTGGGATATTGCCTTTTTGGTAGAAAAGGGAGGATTCGATGTCGAATCTTCGAAACGCGGGAGATCGAGAAGGGGAATATAGGGCTAATGTCGAGTCGAGCCTGAAATTAATAATCAAAATTGAACGACTGTTTGCGAAACACTTGTGATTAACTATTTTATAAAACCGACCCACGGTACGTCCTTAGATATATTATGTAACAAAATGTAGAAAGCAAGAAAAGAGAAATAAATCGAGGAAAATTCCCTTGTGAGAGAGCACGAATATAAAATAAAGACTTTTAAACATTATCATCCGTTTTTATCACACTCTCATCTGAATGATAAAAAAAAAAAGAAGAAAAAGGTAAAAAGAAAATGCGAAGACAGTCTTTCCCGTTTCGATGTTTATCGTTATTCATTTTACGCGCGTCGAATCGTTGGGACTGTGTTCGTAATGTTATTAGCCGTTAGAAGTTTCTCGATCATTAGAAGCCGTCAAAAGAAAGAAAAAAAAGAAATCGAATGTTTACAGAAGAAAAGGTACATACCACACGCTTACTGGAAAATACGAATATAAAATGTATTTCAAGACGTCTTCATGTAAAGCTGATGAATGTTTTACGTGTATTAAAATGTTCCCTTTTAATCCTATTAAGACTTACAAAATATTATAAGTATTATACTTTACTTGTATATATACATATGTGATAAAAAAATATATATATATCTATATATATACATCTTGTTCTCTTGTGTGCGTAAAATTTATATTCGTGACCTGTTCTCCGTCAAACAAATGTATATGTTGAAACATTATATGCATAGTTAATTCGTAATAATACAGGTTATATGTCAGCATCTTGATACCGTGAGGACTACGAGCGAATTTGCAAATAAAAGTTTTATATATTTACAGAAAAATATATTTTTGACTATCTATTTTTACAATTTGGTTTTACAATCTTATTAAATAAACAATATCAACGTGGAAACTCGCAATATATATTACAATTTGTGCACAATACATATTACAATTTGATTTTAATAAGATGTGCAAATTATGTCTTTAACATATTAACGTTTTTAAAATATCGTGATTGTCATGCAGTTTTATTTGTATATCGCGTTTACTTTCATAGACGTCATGATTCAAGTAAAATATGCATTATGATAGATTATCACAGTTCTGCAATAAAATATAAATTTATGTTTATGTGTATTCAGTCAATTGGAATTATATTCATAATTCCTACAGAGAATAATGTTTTAGAATCCAGTGATTATTCTCCTTTAAGCGTATAGTTTCTTAAACATCGTTCGAGGGTACCATGTCCAAATCGGAAACCGTACTAATGCTAGGTAAACTACTGTCGCTCCAATCAGGATGTGGACAGTCCCGTAATGGACTAGGTATATTAACAGGTTTCCTATTTTGCATATCGCCTTGCTTCCTTATGCCAGAAACTGTTGATTTTGTAATGCTTTCAAAAACTTTTGATGCATTAAGAAACAAATTTTTGGTGTTATCATTTTCTTTTCCCTTAAATGTTGTAAACCCTTTTATTTTATGGATATCATTTTCTTTATTGTGATCCTTCTTTGAAGATTGATGCAAGGATTTTTTTGTGGTTACATCATTCGTATTTTGGCAAGGGACAGTATTATTTTCATTATTATTTTGCTTTATTGGTCCTTTATCCTTAACTGTTAATAATAAACATTAATATAAATTAAAAATTGCATTAAGGTGATTTCAATGATAATTGTGTAGTAAACTCAAACAAACTTACCTTCATTTTGATCCGGCAGTATGGTATGTGATGATTCCCCATCAAGTAAACTAACGAGTTCAAAATCTTTAACGGGCGCATCCTTTTTTAAAACATGTTCTTTAGGAATGGAATCTTCTGAAGAAATGTCTGATAAATCATTCCAGGATTTATTAAAGTCATTAGAAAAACTAGAGGTAGGAGAAGAACATGCGTGCCCTATATGAATCAACGATATGTGGGAACTTGTGCTTCCTTCTTTCATATACATCTCATTTAAAATTTTTACATGTTTTTCAATATGATTTTGTAGCTCTCTGTAATACAAATCAATTGTTACATAATTTGTACGATTTACAATTATATATCCATCGCGCGCGCAATTAGTAATTTTTTTTAAATATATACATATTAAAAGTAGAATGTGTAATATACTAACTGTATTGTATTTCGATAATCAGTAATTTGTGCATCTTTATAAGAAGATAACTTCGAAAGTTTATTTATTTCCATTGTTAAATATTCGTTATCAATATCATTTTTTCGTGCAAGTTCTGTTTGCTTATTTAGATTCGTTTTTAGATCTGTAATCGTTCTTTCGTTGTTTTCAATTTGTTGCATTAGCCTTGACATTGTATCGTTCTTTTTATAAGTGGCTTCTTTCAGTTGTTGTGTAAGTCTTTCTACTTGAAATTTTAAGTCTGCATATTTTTGATCAACTTCCTTTAATCGTTCATCTCGCTCTTGAATTTCACTGATGTAAAATAAAAAGATTGAAAAATTAATATTAACTTCTAGTTTTCTTATTACACTTACATATCACATCAAACCTTTTTAATTTTTCTCGTTCTAATATGAATGATTCATATGACACAGTTCTTATTTTTTTACTAGATTCCTTTAGTGGAACTGCATTGAATTCTGCTTTGGTTTCTAGATCCTGCAAAAAATAACAATGTAATAAATTCATTCAAAGCTGGTATAAAAGTGACAGAACAATTAAATAGACTTATATAATAAATGTCAATTAAAGTATATGCCGAAAAATATAAATTACAGGTAAATATAATATATTGTAAAGAATATTACTACGTCGATTCGCAAATTTTCGCAAGTGTTTTGATACGCGTATATCTCTTTATATAGAATCTCGATTGAATAACTTTTACAGGCGTATAAGGTAGGCTTCCACTACAATGCCTTACTGATGAGTCCAGTAGTACGAAACGCCAAAATTAGGTGATATTCTTTGCAATATATTAAAATAAATTAAAGAATTTAACGAATGTATTGGCTCGTAGCCCTGATTCTCTACATTAGTGGTAAATATAATGTTTAGATAACATGTAATTTTAACAGCTTACCGGTACTTTCTGCAATATTTGTTCCATTTCAGTAAAAATTTCACAGATTCTTTTATCATTTTTATTAACTAAATCTTTTAACTGTTTGATTAAATGTAACATGTGTAGTGGATTAAAATCAGTAATAAGTTTGTTAAAATCATAATCAGAACATTGTACTGCACAATCCTGAACAAAAATTGATGAACAGCATGGTAAATGTTTTTCATCTAACTTTTTCTAGAAAGATATTTTTTATATGAGAAATTATATATTCAATATAAAAAATATTTAAATAAGAAGCATGTAATCATATACAGGGTGGGACATTTAAAAGTGTTATAAGCTATTATCTCTAAAAGTAATCAAAATCAAAATATGTTCAGACAAAAGTTGTATAATTTCAAAGAGAAATAATGATAAAATCAATTAAAAAATTCTTTATTATTTCTTTATTAATTCGTTATTAGAGAAAATACATAGTTGTTTTTCAAAAATGTGATATAGCTTGTAACACTTTAAATGCTTTAAATGCTCTATTGTATGTATATATAGATTTAAAATTTATATAATATATAAGACTTACATGTTTCACAGTACTTTTCTGTTGTTTTTTAGCATTTATATTCTTTTCTGCTTCTTTTCCACTTTGTTTAGAAGAGTGTTGTTTTGATACATGTAACAAATTCTGATTAAAAACATTACCCCAGTTTGGTGGAGTGTTATTATCAGTAGTCATAGATCTTATCTTCTCAGCTTTCTGTTCATGGTTACAACTCACTACAGGTGAAGTACGTTTCTGACCCTGATTCTTTTTTCTTACTGTGACTTCTACAATATGATCCTGACCGAACATTATAACTTCGTTGGACGGGCTCATTGTGACACGCTTCTAATAAAAAAAAAATATGAAAATTCATTTAGACATTATAGCAAAATTATCTACATACCATAAAAGTGCATTATAAAAAAAATAAAACCTTTTGTTCTGCATCACCAGGTTTACAGGTTCGTTGATAATTGCCTGAACTATTTTTCTTGATAGTACCGGTCTTATGTATCTTACTCATTTTGGCACTTATTAAAGTCACATTGACTGTTAGATGTTGTTGAACATTTATTTATGAATATATTCATGAAACTTTCAGAAAAACAAATAGAGAAAAGTAAACATTATCTTGAACATAATAGAAGATTGATATATTAACAAATAATCAGAATGTATTGTAATCTAAAAATATGGTACTTTACAGATCGTAGTATTTGTTTAGCACTTATCAGAAGAAGCGTAATGTAATTATTAATTATCTAATATCGTTTTACAAATATATTATCAGAACAAATATATTATTAGCTAAAATCCTTACAATGCAAGACATTAGATTCCGCGCGACATCATCAAACTTCACTGAGTTGTTGTCAACAGTTGTCAATTACTTAGAGAGAAGACTTGAATAAATGGAACACGACCAGAAAGTTGTCAATTACTCCTTTCCCTCCTCTAGACTGCGTTCAGAAACATCACCCGAGTGCTCCCTTGTTCGTCATAAACTGATTTTTTCATGTGCAATGAGAGCCGCGCTTTCTTTTAGGATTGTCCTGCCATTGGCTGTCGCTAGTTAACGATAGCGACAATCATCGATAAAACGTTTAGAGAATCCCGGCCCAGCACGCTGCGGCAGCAAAATGTCATGTGATACAAATTTTCGAGAACTGATTGGAAGTGCGTCACAGTGCGTCACCTCACAAGAGATTTTTAACCAATAATAACATTTTGCTGCCGCAGCGTGCTGCGCATGAAAAAGCTTTATCCTTGTTTAACATGATTGGACAACAAGGATAAAACCACGAAGTAATAAGAAGGAGATCAAGCTCAAGCGTTCGGCCATGAAAAAGATGGGCTCGAAACACGGTGTATAGAAGAACTGATCCGAGCGCGCCTGTCGGAAAATACATCGAAACACATCGAAATGTAGTAGGTTAGAGAAAGCGAAATATATGTCACGTGACAATACTTTCAACTTTTCCCACGAAGGCGCTAAAATCACATCTTCTTAATTTTTCATGGGGTTTTCCGAAACCGTGTTTCGAGCCTATATTTATTCTCGAGTTTGATCTCCTTCTTATTACTCCGTGCTGCGTGTGAAAAGGGGAAGGATCCCATTTACCTTCATTCCCGATTGCACACACCACTCACATCGATCGGTGTCTAGTAACTTTTCATGCGTGTGAAAAGGGGAAGGTCCCATTTACCTTCATTCCCGATTGCACACACCACTCACATCGATCGGTGTCTAGTAACTTTTCCGTGCTTTACCAATGAGGTTATATTATTTTTGAATTGGCCAATCAGCGAGCAACGTGTGCAATCGTCATGTAGGTAATCGGAATCTTCCCATGAAAAGGACCTTAAGATATTCAATTCTCAAAGTGTTACACGCAGTTGCTTAAATATGGCGGCTGCTTTTTGATCAATCAAAACGTTGTTTCGTATTGTAAAAAGTTACCTTAATTACTATCATGTGTATTCCACTGATTTTGAGCAAGCATTTGATTGGTAATGGCCGCAACACAAGATTTTTTTATGCGCATAATATAATGGTCGTGTTCCGAAATGCACTGCCAGTACTGAAAATCTATAGTTCACGTTACATATACTATAAATTTTCAGTACTGGCAATGCATATCGGAACATGCCTTTTATCATGACTTGAAGATAGGTTTATTCTTTATTTTCACACTATACCTGAATTGGTGCCCACGGTGCAAAGTTGAAATTCGCTAAAATCCTAAAATTCAGTCAATAGAATACAGATTTCGATTAGGACTGGTAGTCTTATTGGTTGAATTTTAGGATTTTGGGGTTAAGAACTGAAGCAGATAATGCCGGTTCTACATTAGTTGCAAATCGATCGCAAGTTCGTTGCGACAGCCAATCTCAAGCTTGCATTTTGAAATCAACGCTTCAGATTGGCTGTCGCAACAAACTTGCGATCGACTTGCAACTAATGTAGAACCGGCATAACAGGCATTTAAATCGTGAGTTGGCAAACTGGGGTTAAGATGGTATTAATGGTTGCTTTCCATCTACGACACAGCAATCACCTCATCTTTATTTAACATTAGCGAACGACGAGGATGCAACGATTGCCGTGTCACACCGTGTCACTTCTGTGTCTCTTGTTGGATAATAATCTTATGCGTAGATATTATTTTTTACATTAAAATAATCCAGATGACTTATGAACGTACTTCTTATATCGTACATATATTTAAAATGTAAATATTCTAAAGCGCCAACCGAAAATTAGCAACCATAACCAAGAGTGTCCGACTATGCTTTTCTGCTGTGTCGAATCGTGTCGTGGCGTGTCGTTGTTGGAAAGCACCGCGTTCGACACTGTGTCGATGTGTGTCGCCTAAAAGCCTTGATCGAAAGCAGCCAATATAAAAACCAACCATGAACTTCAGCCCCTAGTATCACCCAAACTTGGAGCTCGGAGCAGTGTGGGCAACCGAATTCCGAAATAACGAGTATTTCGTGTAAATCACACGCACACATTGTCATTTATCAGTGTCGCGTCAAGTATAGCTGGTCTCCGAGATAACTAGCGTACATTAATCGACGATTAAACCCGTAGCTGTTTCACGGAAGCTGTAGAACTGCGTATCGTTCATCCCGCGCGCGATAATCGATATCGAGGGCGTATCAACGATACGCGATCGCAAGGTCCGGCTTAAGGGGATTAGGGACAGTGTATTCAAGTTACATCGTCTACGCACGTCTACGGCGCGTGGTTCCAGGCTCGTTCTTGTAAACATGGTATTTGGACTCGTCGGGATAATTGTTTTTTTCCACAAGACCAATTAAGCTCCGCAGGAGCGCGAATCTTACGAGCAGCGTGAGGGACAGCGCAGCCGCCTTCTGAGAAGACCGGCGTGTATCATGTGATTCTCACTGGAATACAACAAGTATGGGCACATTTCCGTTTCACGGTGAGTTTGTCATGTTCTGCCATTTGGACCGCTCATTGGATTTCGTGTTTTCGGAATACCGCTCAAATAGGTGGGATAGCCCGGGGGGGGGAACTGATATTGACCACTACGCTAGTTACTCTTCTCGTGATAATCAAGTTTGCTCGCGTGCTATCATAAGGTTGTTTTTTTTTTTTATTCCTGTACTGGATTGCGCACTGAAACTTTAATTACTTTCGCCAAACATTAAATATCTACCTGTTTAAGTTTAAAAATTATATACTTGTTGAGCTATATAGAAAACAGACCTTTAAATTGCTTATTCCTTACATGTTAATTAAAGTTTGCCAGTAGTTAATTAGACAAATTGCACGTTAGATTTTTTGCATCTACTTGCAACTTGCATTTTGTTTATAAGATCAATTGTCGTTACTGTATGAATTATTTGTTGACTTTCGCGGACATTTATACTTACTAGGTTATAGCTGTTTTCATAATAACACGATACATGATATTTATATTACAATATTTTCTTGCAAAACAGGAAACTATATGATTTAATGACAAAAATTTGCCGCATCTTGGTACTTTACCATGGAGCAATCAGACTCGCCACAAGTTCTGGAAGTTCATGAGATCGAAACGGAAGATGTACAAATAGTTGAAATCGTCAAACCAGATATAAAAACCATTGCAGAAAGTAGTCAAGATTTATCCAAGGTGTACAAGCTACCGTCGGAATCTCTATTAACAGTAGACAATACTGATATTCATACAGGAGTTAAGTCAAAAGATCATGTAGACAAAAGCCACAGCGAGGTATCTACTAAAGAAATTGACAATGATGTCAATAATCAAGTGGAATCTGAGTCAACGGAGCCAAATGTAGAGGTACATAAATCAGAACAGGAAGAGATCAAAATCTATGATATAAAAGACGAGGTAAATTCAAATCATGAATCACAACACTTGTCTAATGAGGAAGACCAAAGCCTAAATGTGATAACTGAATCTAAAATAATAAATGAAGATAAAGAAGCAACGAAGGCAACGGATAGTCTACAAAATGACTGTATTATAATAGAGGACGCAAATCAATTTGATTCCAGGGATAAGCAGAATGTAGTACCAGACGAGTCTAGAGTTAGTAAACATGAGGGCCAAAGTCATGACTCGTATAAGTCAATTGAAGAAACAATCAAGGAAATGCATGATAGCGATAGTAATCAGAATAACTCAGTAGCAACTAATGCTGAACCAACTAAGTTGATGCAGGAAGAAACAGAGGTAGTTGTAGTAGTAGAGACTGTACCAGACACAACTAACACAACAGCAGATAATTTTATTGTTACTTTACAAAAGAAAGATTCTGATAAGGAATGTAATCAAGAAAATGTTACTTTGCAAGAAAAACAAATTGCAAAATCTGAACATGGGAACAATAAGATTGATCTAATTCGTTATAGTCAAGAAAGTGACGATACCATACTAGAAGTAACAGAAATTATAGATACTCCACTTGACGAACGATACAAGCAGCAAAGTAATACGGGCTACATAGACAGTAATAAATGCGATACGAAATCCATAAAACTAGTTGATAGGAAAATTACAGTAGATGAAAGTGTAAATGATGAAAATATTAAAATAAAAGCGACTGATAAAAGTTTGATAAATTCTGGAAAAAAGAATAAAGAAGATATCACTATTATTATAGATGAGAAAATTATAATCACAGAAGTTGAGTCTTCTCAAACAGATCTACCACAAATTGAAAATATCCATAAAAATATTGTTAAGGAGATAACTGAGCATAAACAAGATGATACCTCTGTTGACAAAGTGTCCACAGTGGATTCATCGAAGAAAAGAAGCTTTATCCAAGATATATTTGATGATTGGGGTGTTGAGAATACGGATGAAGATACACAATCAAGTTCAAAAGTACAAGACTCTGTTGAGATTGAATTAAAAAGCCTAATGGATGAAACGAAGACAGACCAGACTGTTTCGAGTGAATCAGTTGCAACTTGTCAAGAAAAAGTCCCTTCTGCAGTTGAAGAATATGATGAGACACATAATATTGTAAGTACAATCGAGAAGAGTACAACGAAACAGCCGACTGAAGAAACAGAAAATCAAAAGAAAAACAAAGCTGTTAATAAGGACGCAATATCATTGAATAAAAATGAAACGAATTTTCCTGTGCCAACTGTGAACAAATCTTCACGAAGTATGGATACGCATCCGGTTAACGCGTCGTCACACGACACTACAGTTCCTAAAAGTCGCGCTCGGCATTTAACCAGTCAGATAGTGTCGCCAGCCGAAGTGACGGAAGTGTTGAAGGAGCGTTTTCGCGAAAAGCAGAAGAGCGTAGAGGCATCGCGTGGACCAGATATATTCTTTGTGAAAAAATTAACGCAAAGACTGTCTAGTAAGTTGGCAGGTAGCACAGTATCCAATCCAGTACCAAAACTCATACCATTACCACAGCAAACTGCTTCTTCAAATCCATCTCCCTCTTCTGTTGCTGCATCATCGACACTGGAAAACTGTGATAAAAAGGAAACGGAAAACACAACAACGGAAGCTGGCAAGGATAGTAATTCTGATAACAAAGAACTATTGGCCATCTTAGAGGGTGACATTGATCCTGACTGGTCCATTTTGAAACCACCAGTTCTCACCGAAGAAAGCAAAACGGCGTCAAATACCGTGGAACACTCTGAACAAAGCAGTCCACCAAAACTCGATCCGTTAATTGAACGAGAATTGGCGCTGAAACAGCTCCTTGAATTGCCCATAGCACCGTCCAAGATTTCATTGCGGAAAAAGAAAACGTTCCGAGCAGCGTCTGGTAAAGCATCTAAGGACGCGACGATTGTCGAGAAAAGTTCGCTTGCTGCACAACGAAAGGAAACTAATGTAGATTTAGCAAGTGAAAATACGCAACCAAATACAAAATCCGTTGAAATTGATTTAAATTCTTTATCTCATGAAAAGAATCAGGATCAGATAAATTTACGATTAGAAGAGTCGAGATCAGGCAGAAAGCGTAAACCCACCGAAAAAGCAAGAGAGCACGAAGAAAATACGATAAAACGACAGAAGGTATATAGAGGTAAAGTTTCGATAAATAAGAAACAAATAGAAGAAAAGTCCGTCTCTAGTGATAACTTGACGGTTGAAAATCATGTTGCGACGAACGTTGCTGTAAATAATGAGAAAATTGCCATGAAAGAAGCAGCAGGTAAACAGTCTGAGAATAAAATAGATTCAGTTCTTAATAAAATTGAAGATTCTTCTTCAAAACGGTCGAAGCCTGGTCTTGTTAAAAAAGGACCGATCACTAAGAAGAAAATGGTAGTTAAGAAGTTGTTGCGCCAAAAAGTGTCACCTGATAAGAAATCTGTTCAGCTGAAAACTAAGCTGACTTCGTCGCCGAAGAAGACACCCCCGAAAGCTGTCTCAAAATCGCCAAAGCGGACGACTGAAGTTCCAGTTGGTGACGTGAAGCCTAAGAAGAAGAATATAAATGAGATAGACAGATTGTTACAAGACGAAGGTGTTGTCAATTTACTGTACGATGTAGAACAGCCGGATAGAAAACGCCTGGTTCCTATTACAAAGTCACGAGCGAAAGTAATGGACCTGCAGAAAGTGCAACGTGAACTTAAAATTAGAAAAAAATTAGTTCGCAATGCTGTGTTGCGATTACGTACGTCAACGACCGCGGATGTTTCGAAATCTCCGAGGTCAAAAAGAACGACGATTCATGCGGTTGATGCTCAAGACAAAAAGATGGTAGAGCAAGTCTCGTCACCAAAAACTGCATCACCCACAGAATTTATTCTTCCCGCAAAGATTCGAAATGCGGCTGACGCGTCTATCATTGTCAGGAGACACTCGTCTAGTTCATTTTCGAGTGCATCTGGAAGTCCCAGAGTTAGCGTTGACTCATCTGAGAAATTTATAGAAGCCGTCAAGTCGGAAGACGGAACAATTCATTCCTTGAGATCTGCCAAAAAGAGACGAGATTCACAAGATGAGAAAATTAATTATTCGAAGAAGAAGAAGAAAACTATACAAAAGTCTGATACTGATGTTACTGCTACTAATATCAGTACCATCTCTACTACAACTACTACAATTGCCAGCAATACTATTGCTAATAATACGGAAGAAAAAGTTAATGTACGCCCCGGTAAGAAATCAGAAATCAAGAAAATGGACAAAATCGGGAAGCAACAGGAAAACATTTCTGCAGTTGAAGACAATGTTTCGAGTAAAGTTACAACCCGATCGTCGAATGGTGCAGTATCAGGGAAAGTAACAGCAAAGAGCAAAAAAGTTATGAGAAGCAAAGTAACTTTTGCCAAGGCAAATGAGCCTGATAATGCTGAGGATTCTTTGAAAAATGATGATAAATTATCTGCTTGTCTTGCTGAAGCAGCTACTGCTCTTTCAGTCGTCAATGCCAGAAATGGTGCGACTACGCGAAAGAGCAAAGGTAAAGGTAAACACTTATCCAATAATGCCCTTTTTTTTTTGTAAAACTAAAAATATAATAATTTATTTTCCATGTGAGAAAACGATGAAATGTTAAAAGTAATTTAAAAACAATTTGATATGAACTATATAATAAATATCTTACAATATTTCAGTAAATACAAATACTGTGAAACCATTGGATATAGATAGTAACAAAATGAAAACGGAAATACAAGCTCAATTCAGTAATAAAGAAATAAATGTTCGACGACATGGTAATCTCGTACAATTAATACTTACACCATCCTCTTCGACAAAAATAAGAAATGCTCTTACATTACAAGTAAGTAGTTTTACACTCAGACAATCTCCAAACTCTATTAGAAACTATTAATACATATTTCTTTCAATGTTATTAAGGTAATGCAAGAATTCAAAGAGGCTTTGTCGATATTAAAAAGAGATGACAAATGTAGGGTAGTACTCTTAACATCTACGGGTACAAGCTTTTGTGAAGGTCTCGATCTTTCCACATTATTGCATTCAAATAAGGATGAACGACGATCCATCGCTCAAGAGTTGGCACTTGCTGTCAAGTATGTATTTAGATTTGTGTAAATATTTAATATAATATTAATATAGTATTTTATATAATTTTTAATATACTATTTTATACAGTTAATGTACTTTATATATAATAGTTTATATGTAAAGTACATCAACTGTATAAAATAGTATATTAAATTATATAAAATACTATATTAATATTATATTAAGACTTTATATATAATAGTTTATTTCATCAAATTTTTTTTTTAGGGACTTTATAAAAAGTTTAGCTACTTTTAATAAACCTATAGTAGCTGGTGTACAAGGTGCTGCAATTGGACTTGGAGTGACTATGTTACCTCTTTTTGACCTTGTAATTGCTAGTGATAAAGCGACGTTCTGTACGCCTTACGGAAAATTAGGACAAATTGCCGAAGGTGCTGCAGTCTTCACTCTGTCACACATACTAGGCAGTGCAATTGTAAGTCGTAAGCAATTTTTATAACATTTATAACATAACGTGAAAATAATAAAAAAACAACGTCTATGCATTTCGATAGACGAGCGAGCTTCTTTTGGGAGGAAGAACTTTAACAGCGAGTGAAGCATTAAGAGCCGGTCTTGTTACTCGAGTTTTATGGCCTGATCGGTTTCAAGTCGAATTATTACCATCATTGAGGGCTATGAGCGATCAATCGTCACAGGTAAGTTATATACAACAATGTTTCTTGATTTTAATCTTATTAATGCTTTTGCAATATATTTACGAGATATATATTATATTTTATGCACTCATAATATCGCTAAACTTTTAACAGTTTTTTTACATTTAGTAAATTATAGAACTTTTAATAACGGTAACAATAAGCCATATAAGCAGGTCCGGAATAAAGTAATTCCTGTACATTTACTTGTGTCTTATTTTTGAAAACGCATAAATGCTTTTCTGGACATGTACATCTATAATATGTTGAATATAGATCAGATCGTATATAGCCGCAAAACTCCAAAGTCTCGCACATTCTTTTCTGTATTAAAAAGTTTACATTCAGTAAATAACATTGATAGATAAAAGAATATATATATATATGTGTGTGTATATATATATAAAGGTATTAAAATAAAATAAAATAATTAATCTTGTCTATTCCTACATGATTTAAACATTTTTTCTTTTTAAATAAGAGAGTACAGAAGAGAATTAATGGTTTTATATATTGTAAATAATAACAAAAAGTATGTATAGATCATGGAAAATACTTGTAATTATCTCGTAAAATGCAGAAACGATTTTCTCTCTGTGCATTACATTACATATATAAAATATATACCTTGACACATCTGAATATTTGAACAATACCATGCTTTTCGTATGTGTATTTTTGCAATTTCCAGTAATGTGTTTGCGGACATATGCAATTCATAGTTACATTGTACGGTATTATATAGTTATTATTCGTATCACCTTCTCCATGTACGATCATTGCTTCTTGTTTATGTGCGCATGTCTCCAGTTCCAGAAATTGCGTACAGAACTGTCAGGAAACATAATTATTGGAAATGTTAAAAATATTTTTTAGTTACTTAATATTTTTGATACCTTCAGAATGGATTTATTATTGAGGAATATGGTTGAGTTATCAAAGGTTTTTGTCCATTGCCACGGACATTCATTCCCATCGGGACAGTGACAAAGCCTTTCCGTCAATTTAGGCATCCAAAATCGATCATGAATTACATTGCACACCTCGTAAGGTTCACAGTTGTGTAAATCGCTTTCTCCTTCAACCTGTTTTGATTCAATAGAAATTTGTCGTTCAATAGAAATTACGACGTTATACTCTTATGAGAACTATGTTTATATAGTATTTCGTTTACGAACTCCCTTCATATACTTGAACGTATTATTAGCCTTACTGCTAATTGTTGTATATACACCGACACTCGCGTTTATCAGGGAAATGAAGAAACAAGTTTTGATAAACATATTTACAATCGTACGTATACTCGACTGTGCTAGATTCGATTGTCATAAGCAAAATTATTAACGCAAGTAGCAGCAATAATGCTAATATATTCTCGATTCTACGTGTGCACCCACATGACTCCATTACGAAATATTTTAATATTCATGGCATTGTCTTCGTTTCATTTGTAAGATGCAGAAATATGAGTATAAATCGAGTGTTGATAATAAAGACTATGTTTTTTGCAGTATTGTACATATTTTAATAGGTTTGATAAACACAGATTTAACAAAGATATATAATAAAAGAAAGTATTTATATAGGATATTGTAAAATAAGAGAATCGTTTCTGCATATGTGTATAATTATAATTTTTGAAGTCACTAATCATATTTTTTTTAATAAAAAAATCTGTTTTTTAGTCCATGGAAGCAACAAAGGCTCTACTACGTCACAGTTTACGGAAAAAATTAGATGCCGCACTTGAATCAGAAACATACTTATTAATTCAACATTGGTGTTCTATAGAATGCCAAACTACTATAAAGGCTTACATTGATGGAAAAATTGAATAAACAATAGTAAGCCCTTCATATACATGGTAAAATGTTACGATTTATATATATATATATATACGTGTATACATACATTGTAATTTATTATAATGCATTATTTATTGTGAAAATATTAATTTCAGTGTACTACTGTTTAGTTGTGATTTTGCAATCTGTGTTAAAAATCAGATGTGACAGGTTCGTGAATATTGATGGAGATAATAACACAAAAATCGACATATAAAATTGATGTCCTATAAACTTTTTAATGCGACATTCTACGTCAATGCACTCTATAATATATAATTTAGATATAAGATATAAATATTGAGAACCACTCAAAAAGATGGACTATTTTATTATTAGATCATTTAGATATAAATTTATTATTCATAAATATATGTGTATATATATTTACATATATATATATATATGTGTGTGTGTATGTGATATATATGCATATATCCTTCTGCATTATGTTATTATTGTTAGATTAAAATAAAGGTGCATTCATTGTAAGAATCAAATTAAATTTCTGATATATTGTTTTACCGATTTCATTGGTTTGTATGAATTTATGCATGGTGGTAGAAACCCACCATGAATTTATGTGTATTTGCAAAGACTTGTGCGACTGTTTAAAAAGAAGTTCGAAATTGCACATAAACGAACTTCACAATTCAAATAGCCAATGGATCTATTTTTTTCCTTGTAAAGCAATATTTATGCATAAAATTTTCATAAAATTGACAAGTATTTATTATTTATCGGAAGAAATGGCAGCACCGGAAATGCCATGCACTTATGAGTTCTCCAAAGGCAATGGCACCGGTGTGGCAGAAGCGCTTGGAAACTGGGGTTTCTCTAACAGAACTTGTAGCGCCGGCCAAGAGTTACAACGTTTAAAGTGTCTCTTTGCAAAAATGGATTCTTTGTGAGGGAAATATGCATTTTATTCAACAATAAAGATTCAAATTGATGAATTGCTGGCCTTAAGGAAAAATTCGACCATAAAAAAAAATAAAAGGATTGCCTTAATTTTAGACGCAGTGACAAACCGGTGATGTGTGTTAAATACGATCCCAGATACGATCCTGAAGCATGGCATGTTAAGCCTAGTCCCAATGAATGTAAACCAGCATGGACATTTCCTATAAACAGGCCTCTAATTACTCACTGTTCGACCGCCACAATTGCGAAAGTTTCCAATATGCTTGAGATCGGATCGGACTTAATGTTATTCATTCCTGGCCGCAGCTATGTTCAACAGGGTGTATGTATATACTCTTTCAATGAATTTAATCATTTAAAGCAAACCAGCAAAATTTTATTATTATGGATCAATATATTACCATATAAATTTCGGTTATATATTGTACCTAAAGTAGATACTTTGCGCGTACAATTATATAATTTACTTTTAGACGAGTAAATGGTATCGTCGAAGTTCAGACTGTTGTTATCAACCTAGCTGTCTAGCTCCGCAATGTCCTGTACGATATTCTTGTGAAGGCTAACCTTTAAAATTTATGTAGTTTGTAATCGTGCTTAATAGTGATGATAACATCAAACTGAATATTTCTGTTTTTTTTTCTAATAATAAGATGTAATATTTGTGCAATATACATATACATTAAATTCTAAAATGTTTATGATTAAAAAAAAGTCACGATGGAGGAATCAAGGTATAAGGACACAAGTAACAATACAATTGAGTTAACAAAAATTATATCTGAGAGCAATGAGGTCGTTTAATTTATTTTTCTTTTACTTTAACAAACACAGTGTTTCGAGCTTTTGCGCGTTGCGTGAGAACAATTACATTATCGAATGGTGGGACAAGTAATTTAACTGACCGTCATTGCCAGATTTTCATTCTTTGAGCTGATATATATTGGTGGATGAAGTATTTCTAGATACTAGCTAGCGTTACAACAATGTACACTAATTTGAATTCCTTAAAATAGAAACTGATCTACACAAGTAGCATTTTGTAAGATCCTAGATAAGGAGCTCTGTGCTGTCTTTGCGATGACTCTGCATAAAAGCTTTCTCTCGGGATTCTTATGTACAAGAAAAAAATATATAAAAAACTGAATTGATATGAGTCATGGTACAATATAAATATGAAAACTGTACGAAAACGACGTACGATTTACGCGAGTCAATAATATATGTTATACGAGTTATTAAAAATATATACTTATGATATCTTAAGCAAGTATTAATAATATACATATCGTAATGTATAAATTAAGACTAGATAGAATATCGGAGACCTTATCTACTTCTACAGCCAATATAATAATCGAGTGTGACTGAAGTATAACTTATAAACTAGTTACGCAATGACATGCGGCACAATAACGGCTGAAAGCGTACTGGCAAGAAGAAGAGAGCATGGTATTTTGTTGACATCTTTTTCCACATATTTTGTCTTAAGTTGGGCATAACACTGAAATCAGAATAGTAATTTTGTAAGTATTTCTTAACAATGTTTATCGATCATGATTTATAATACGTTCGAGTTGAAAAATTGTTTATATTTGTAGTGGAAAAATTGAATTGAAAATCTAGTTACCTTTGAGTATATAATCTGTTAGTAAAGTGGGTACTGTCGGGCTATCCTCGCTAATGGCCTTTAATACTGCAAATAAGCATGTATATTGATATATGTATGTAGTTATATTTTGTAATTATTTTTTATTATTAAAAAATTGTATGTAATTAGATTAAATTATTATTAATAATACTTACTTTTGATAAGTACTTGCAAGGCTTGATTGTCTGGCGGACCATTGTCTGTATGATATGGAATAACGGTTGTCAGGTACTGTAATAAGAATGAAAAATTCCATTTTCTCTAAATTGTACAATTAAATTACTGAAAACTGACTTTTTTTTATTAAAGATTTAATTTACTGTAAAAGAGTATTCGTAATTTAATAGTTAAAAGATAAATGCGTAAAATTTACTACGTAAGTTCATAATTCTATACAGCGGTATACCTTTGGCTCCTGCAAAGACCTATGTTGTGGCAACGGACTAGTACCATTCTGCATTTGATTTCTCTTCTTTGTAACATGATGCTGCCTACGTCGATTTTGCACAGCCAACAGTAAAGAGATAAACTGGTTTTTAAGTTCCTTTTCATATTCTAATTCATCCCGAAGCGCAAGCTCGGCAATTAGTGTTTCGCTCAAAGCCGCAACCAAGGATTCCATTTCTCCAAAAAGTTCAGTCAGTTGGCTGGAGGAAAGTTGCTTTAATTCTAAAAATACATTTAATGTTTTTTAATATGTTTTTCCATTTTAGAAATTAATTTATCTCTATATTATTATATTTAACGTGAATACTTTTCAACATATAATTATTTTAAATACTTTTTTCATGAAGTGGCGATCCAAGTACTTCTCTACTTCTTTCCAAAGCCTCATCGCTATCCAATAAAGAACCCTCTGAATCTGGCGATCTTTCCATTGACGGACTTTCCTGTGGCGGCGACAAGATGCAAAATCGCTTATTTAGTAATTATTGCACCGGCAAGAATAAGAATTCAAGTGAATGCGTCAAGGTTATACCTGCATTATATCATCTATCTCGCGAAGAACTTCCTCGGCAGTCTTTAGCGGTTCTTCCGGACTGTGAGTATCAGTACTGCTGGACAAGATTAAAGCATGCATGTCCAAGTCTGTGGCAACTGCCTCATCTTCGCTACTCAAATCTTCCAATTCGGGTCTATAGAGAACAAAAAACGAAAGCATCGAATTTACGAATAATAGAGTCGATGTGAGAAAACGAGAAGCAAAGTCAGAAAAATTTTTTTTAAATGCATAATTGCTGCAAAGTAAACTTTTTACGAATAATTATACAAATAGTTAAATGTGCAAGAAACAAACATCTACCTTTCTGTCGAAGCGGGTGCTTCGTTCAAATTCAAAGCGGGCATATGCATTTTCCGCGCGTAGGATTTGCTCCAGTCGATGGGTAAGATATTCCCGAAAGTTCCGGTAATCGTCCACCACATCCTATAAAAAATATAATATTGTAAAAAATACACATACATATATATGGTTATTGATACACGAAGACTCTCTTGCCGTTTTCTAAGGGCAGTTTGCTTATAATCTTAGCAATCGTTTATATCATTTAAGTATACGTAAACAGATGTATCTCTTCAGAGATGACTCATATCCTTTAATTCACATCATTCTCTAGTCGAGGAAATTAATGTACTTTAAATGTGTCATCATTTTTTATTGCTCGATTACTGAATGTTTCGATTAGGAATACCGCATCTTCCTCTTTCTTAATTTTTATTTGAAAAATTCTGGAGCATGATTTTTTATAACAAGCCTATGCAATTTTCTTGACTGTGTAAGATATAGAATTGTCTTATAATTTTTCTTCAAAATTTTATTTATTTTATTATATCGAAAATGTATATTACAAATGTATATAATAGTGTTAACTATTTTACTAATATACTAAGATGACGATTCGAGATTATTTCAAGAACACCTTTAATCTTTATTTTATTTTTATTCCTTTCATAATTTTTTTGTTTTGATATAAATAAATATATATAAAATTTCTAATATCTCTCTCTCTCTCTCTTTCTACATATACACAATGGATAAAGAAAAGTTTACTCATAGAGGTGTCATAACAGTTTCCGGCATTCATCTAAAGGTTAATGAGGACGTATGACAGAAATGTCGCGTAATTTTAGCGTGAAGGACATGATTTGCGAGATATTACAAGAACATGACGTGTAATGCGCGATCAATAAATGCAGATGTTCCTACGAGGATGATATAATGCCACGATATTATCTATTGAGTCGTGCCAATGTGTGTTGTTCTACAATGTAGAAACACGCATTTGGAACGTTCTATATATAGCTGTCATCAGAGACAGGTTTCTCACTCAGGAGGACTCTAAGTCTTTTTAATACCGCGCCTGTTTATATCATTAATATAATAGCCGTGTGAGCATTCCCATTAGGAACACATTTGGAACACCCTCTATGGTGATGAGAGCGACAGACTTTCTAGGACGCCGCGTGAATCATTGCAGGCTGTGGGCGTTTCCTGCGTTACGCATTGTACATGTACGCACTGCATAGATAAGACGTTTAATCAAGTGCGAACAAAACGTAAGTCAACGACGTTACGGCGATAACATGTTGTTTTCTAAAGGAAGTCATTTTTCATGCGAAGAACGGCCAGAGCGAAGACTCCTCGCGGCGCGAATTTGCGAACAATGTATCTCGTGGGAGCCGAGCAGCAAAAACAACATCCAGAGGCCTGTAATATCCTCAGGAACTGAAATATCAATCGATTGTTATCTTCTTTTACATCTTCTCTTCCAAATGTTCTCTCGCAGTCGATGCATCGCGATGAGCGACAGAAACCATGCGTTTTAAAAGTCATCCGAAGCTCTTTCTTAAAATATCTCTCAGTTCCGCTAACGTGAAATATTTACGTTTCTCACGAATCTTCCTTTTACTTTCTTGAAATATTAAATGGACACACAGTCGACAGAAAGATTAAAATTTCTTATTTTTTTATTAACCAATATTTCTCAGAAAGTTCGAATCAGTTTTTACTTACATATGAATTCTTTTTTTTTTTAGACTAAAAAAAAAATGTGTAAAATATATAAATTAAAAACCTCTGAACTTTTATGAAAAAAATTTGTGTATAGAGATATTTTAAGAGAATAAAGTCATTAAAATCTATATTTATGTTGGGAATATTAAAATCTATATTATGTATGGGAATATTAGATATTCTTTTTGTTCAAAATTTTCATGTATCTGTGTATTTACATGTGTAGAAAAATGGCTGCAACGGATATCAACGCATTGATCGACCATTTGATGTCGTGGGTTAATAAATCGAGGTCAACTCAGTCCACTTGAGTCTCTGATTAATGTAAAGTGGCTTTATCTCCAGTGTACACGTTGTTCGTATCGAAAAGGTCCGACATTTTTATACCGCATGGTACGTACGAAGTCAAGCTAATTTTTAATCTTTGAACGTTTGCAAAAATCATAGTTGGATAAGAAAGGATAAAAGGAAGCTCAGCGATTGTAAAATTAGCTTAATCTCGAAAAATGGGGATTTCGCAATTTTGCAAAAACAGCTCTTATCAATTCTTTTAAATTTGCTTGCTTCTCACAAAATCTGCTCAAAACAGAGAGAGAGAGAGAGAGAAAATATTTAAAAAAATTATAAATTCTGTTCTTAATTAAAATCAGATGAATTCTCATATACATATATATATATAGCCTTCGCGTATAAATTTATTCCCGTAACACCCCGTAAATGTGATCGCCGCTATCTGAGGCGCGTGCGCGCCGATATTGACGTTTGCCCTCTGTTTGGAGGGTGGTGTAGCTCGATACGAACGAAGGAGCAAAACAGAGATTAAATTTTCATGTCACGCGTTTTCGTTAGTATCAAAACACTTACGAAACGATAGTATCGGTTAAGAGAGTGAATTCAAGCGTCCATCTATCGAGTTACAGAAATCTGGTGCAAGTCAATTGATATATAAAAAAACACATTTTATATATATTTTTTATATTATATACAGATATAGTAATATATTTCCATAGAATTCTACATAAAACTCGAAAGCTAAACTGATCACGTCCACTTTTTATATATTTTATAATATTTTAATATAATTGAGGGTAATTATATTCACATAATATAATATATATATATATATATGTGTTATGTATATGTATATATTATATCTTGTAGCTTTGTCAATTTTCTTTACTTCTCATTCCATAGAAACAATCAATTTAGTTTCTGAGAAGCTTTTACTTAGATCGGTTGCATGCGATGATAATCCGTGTCCACGCAAATCATTAAGGTCTAAGGGGATCTATTAATCTCCGTTCGACACGCGTTTCCGGTGCGGCCAGTACTTGGACGTCGCGTTCAGCCTCGCGCTAGAAAGTGCGGCTGGAAAATTACGAAGAAACCGCGTTTGAACGCGTTGGATCGCGACGAGCAACGTAATATACGATGGAGAATGCAAGCGCTTCGCGAACGTGTGCCCTCGCATCGCTACCGCGGCTTTGTCACAATCGCAATCGGGTCGATGACCTTATTAGTCATCGGAATGGAGAGAACATGCCATTTGAATAATGCCACCCTCGCCAAACGCCCTTTCATAACGCCAGAGTAAATCGGAGCCGATCAATGGCACTCGAAATCGCTTGTTCTAGAATCTAGACAAACCACGAAAGGTAGACTTCTTGAGAGAAGAAAGAAAAAGATACCTGCCGATTGTGTTTATTTAGACTGATATTCTTTTTTCATTTATTGCAATCTGCTTCAAGTTTCCTGAGCTATGGGCGTAGCCAGACTGTGCTTTCCCTTATAAATCTTAAAGGAGAACAAAAAAATTACAAATTACGATTATGTTTAATGAGTACTAAGAAGAAATTAATTTTAGAAAAGGAAGGAGAATTGGAGGTGAAAGTTATAGAAAGACTTACTGAGAATTCAAGACGGTTAATGTCATAAATTTAATTTTTCACAATTCGAAGAATCAGTTTACAATTTCAAGAGAAAAATTAAGTAAATTATAGTAAATTAAATGTGTAATTTTACGATTTACTTATCAATAATCAATTAGAAATAATAATATAAGACAAAACAAGTTCAATAGTTAATATCACTCGATTACCCTCCCCCGAAGATTCAAAGGTCTCAATTTCAATTTGTCCATCTCTCCCCCTAAACAAAATCCTGATTACGCCCATGTTCTGAGTTACAATTTTTCCCCCCTAAAGTAATTTTTTTTTTCACGACTCGTGATCGTGAATTCTTGAATAATTAAACTCTTAAAATCTTGTAATTATATAAAAAAATATACGTAATATTTTTTTCGTCGATAGATAACAAAAATTGCATGAAGTCCATAGAAGACACATATGGATTATCTCGTGCACTTTCAAAGGATGTGTAGGAAATTAACGAACCGATCGAAAATCGCGCAGTACTTCCGCACGACGGCGGATGATGAGGCGAATGATCCAATGTAAATTTAACAGCTTTGTGCGTGGCTGCGCGCGGAAGAAGAGACAATTTCGCGCTTCGCTGAATTTCACCTGCTGCCGCTTGGTTATGCTCGTTAGGACGTGCAGCCTTGCCTTGTCCGTGGGCATGTTGCGACTGTAATTTACACTCTGCGACTAAAATATTTGCCGAGATCGTCTATGGCAGCGTGAAGCCTCGACCCCTCAAAATGATCAAAAATCCGTGAAACTGGGCAAGCTCCAAAACGTGCTTACAATGTGTGTTCACATTGACAGAAAAATGTACTAAATTTTAATAAATATTGCTTAAACTAATATACTATTTATTTAAAATAAATACTTATAAAATAAAATATATAATAGTTCGAGTAATAGTTAAATTAATAGTTCTTATCAAATAAATATATGTTCATTCACAATTAGTGCAAATATTTATTAAAATTTAGTACATTTTCTCTGTACAGGTACTTATAATGCCTATATGTTTTAATTTTTCGGTGTATTTGCAAAATTTTAATAACTAAGAGAATTTCAGGAAAAAGTTATCTTTTCACTTAATTAAGAAGTTATATCATATTAGAAATTACGTCATATCATATTGAATAAATATGTAGTCTAACTTGTGTCTATGACGCAGCTTGAATCATGCCTACGTCAACGTGTCTCGCCGGAGATGTTCGTCAAGGTTGCCTTGAAAAATCTCGTCGTGACTCGCTATACTTAGAAGTATGCGTTCATAGTGATAAGAAAAAAGATTTAGGAGACGTATCTAATAATAAAGTGCCACCTAGGGTATTATTATCAGAAAAATAAAGATTAATTATTAAAATCCAATTAAATACATGAAATCTTCTTTTTAGATTCTATAATATTAAACTAAAAGTGCTAAGACAACAGATTTGTGTCTTGAATTTATAAGCGTTTTATTATTTTTATTGAAATATTTCATACATTTAATTTATCGTCTTTTGTACACTTTACTAAAAATTAATAAACTGATATTAACGTTTTGTGGAAAACTAGCACAAAAATAATTTTATTGTCAAATAATTGGATTAAGGAAATGTTTATATTTGAATTATACAATCGAGATGCATTTTTTTTATGTCAAGCGGCGACACTGTGGCTACTTTGGAGAGAAAGCTGCAATACGTGCCGTAAACATCGCGTAGAGAGTACTAACGGTGTCGACACACTTCTTCCATTGGGAAATCGATTACTGTCGAGTATCAAGAAGAAATTCCATTTTCTACCATCCATTTTTTTCATTTTTAAAAAATGCGTCTGCCTCGAATTATAGGATCAAAATGTTGAATCAGTGTTCACATACAATAACATGCATAATATATGTGTAGTAGATCTTTTAGTTTATACACAAAAAATACATACAGTATGTAAGTAATGATTACTTGTTTCAGATATGTTTCAAAAGTTCATATATATTCTTAAACCTATTTTAAGTTTATCACAAACATCAAATTAATTAAAAATATATTTAAAAATGTGCTAGATTTTAATTAATATCTTTTTGAAGTGTCAACTAAATATTTATTTACAGTAAATAAATATTTACTCAATAAAAAAAGATTGTTAAATTAAATTAATAGTTCCTGTACCGAATAAATATAGATTTATTATATATTTAGAAAATGTTGTACTGAACAGTATTTTTTTATATGTAATTATTTTAAAACTATGTCACGTAAGGTAATTTCAAAAATTTTTAATACGAGTCTTTCAACTAAATGCTCCACTAAGATAGATGTGAAACCATACATCTAATTGGGTTGCACTAGGCTGCAATACCGCATTAAACGGAGCATTAAATGAAATTGCTGACGTGTTTTAAAGAAAGAGAAGTACAAGAAGAAAGAGAGAGTACGAGTAAGCGAGGAGTAATCAACATGAAAGATAGATTACTGGACCGCGTTCTACTCTCTGGATAGGAATGCTACCCGTTATTGCGCATTACGTATCATGCGTGTTATGACGAGCAAACGGGTTAACGGATAATGCAATAAGTGATTATTTCCGCTGTAGCAATCGTCACTTTCAAGCGAAGAAACGGGAGTCACGAGGAAGCCGGAGTCCGCAAAACGTAAACGTCGATTTTAATACGCACGCGTTTACTTAGTAATTTTCATGCGAGCGTGTACTCTACGCGTCGTCGACATGTTGTTGATTTATATCCCGTGTGTACTCTAAGGCAGTGAAACCGGTATGCCCGTCGTAACCGAGTTCTCGTTATACAAACCGAAAAACCGCATAATTATACGCATGAAGATTTGCGATCACCTACGAATACGATTAATTAGGGTTAATTAAAATAAATGCGTCAATGGAGTCAAATGTGCTGATAATTTTTAACGATGACGAAAACTCTTACACAGTTATTAACTTCTTAATACACACGATGATATTCCGGTCTTTTTAAGGATCCTGTAACAGAGGCTGGCTACGAGCAATTTAGTGCAAAATAAAAGTGAAAAAGAAGGGTATCTGTTTTTTTTTTTTTCGATAAATACTATCTCTCATTCTAACTTACATCATCTTATTTATTCCAATTTACTAAAGTTGATAAAAACGACAGACTAATCAAATGTTCGTCATGGCTAGATTCTGTTACAGTGTTTCTAGATCCTTTACTACACACGAGGCTCGTTTCTTCTTGCATGGTTTATCTTTCCTCTTTTTTTCCCCAACCGTGGAGAGAAAAGGAAGAAAGATAAATCATGCAAGAATTTTAGCTAAAAAGAAACAACCTACGATGGGTCGTTTATGTCCTGGATAAATTTGCATCATACTTTTATAAACAAAAGTTTATCAAGTGATCCCTACATATTCTAACATTGCTAGGAAGTATTTATAAAGTAGTGTGTGTTAAAAATAAAAAAAGATAGAGATTATTGTTTAGTCAAATGTGCTTAATATTTCAAAGAAAAGGAATGCTTAGGACACGAATGACCCAATCGTGTGTACATTAAGGATTAAAAGTGATACCATTAGATTATCCCTTACGTAACATCGGATAATCTCATTTTGTGCAATAGATGCTTCATTAAGATGAGATCATTAGGATAAGTATCAATTATGCGGTGAACGCGACTTACTGGCACTCGTTCATGATCTCCTCCTGCGTTCGCACCTGCACTGGAGCCAATGATTCCACGTCAGTGCCATAATCGCGAAAGCAAGACGTGATCTTTTCGTCGAAGGTGTTAACGAGATCCTCGAGACTACCGCTGAACGGGCTGAACGTTCCTTCCTGGAGGATGTCAGTGCCGCTTTCGTGTGTCGTAGGCGGCTCATTCGCGTTACAGTTCTCGCTGAAATTCGTATCCAGGCTGGCGTCCAATAATTGTTCTGCGCAATTGAGAAAACGATCAATAGATACAGATATCTGACACAATATAATACAAAAAATATGCAACAAGAAATACATGTATCTCTTAAGTTCGATTCCATCAATGTAAGAATAACTTTAATTTCGATTCAATATCAAACTGCAACATATTAAGAGTTAAAATTAAATCCCAATTTTTTTTAACAAAAGAAATAATTGCAATGCCATTTGTGACTAAAATAATATATACATTTTAACAACTACATATAAACGTTTAAAAAATATTGCCAACCATAGACATACTTTGAAATTGTTTTTTGGAGAAATTTGTATTAACATACTTGAATCTGAGTGATTAAGGCCAAATTCCAAAATATACGATTAACTTAAATTAACAGTTAATAAAATTAATAAATATTAAATTAAACCGAGATTAAAGTTAATATTACATTAATAAAATAAAACTTTAATTACATGAATTCAAGAATGTCAATACAAATTTATCAAGAAACAGTTTCTTTCAAAGTAGGTAATAACGGTTAATAACGCTTAATAACGGTAAATTTTAAGAAATCTATATATAGTTTTAATCATAAATGGCGTTGATGTTGCAATTATTTTTTTTCGTCGAAACAAATTCGGATCCAAATTTAATCTTAAACACAATTCCGCACTTTACCATCGACAAGACACAAAGAAAAATTAATTGCCTCTCGAGCGATATATATGTATATTTTTTTCTTCTCACGCCGAGTACGATTTTGCGATGCAGATAATCTTGAGTGGAGATTCAAAAGGTCTGCGAGAGAGATTTCTCTTGCAGAAAAATTAAATCACAGTTTTTTTGAACATGGCCGGAGACGCTACCGCGTCTCCTGATATCGGAAAAGATGAACATAAAGCAACACACCACAAACATTGATCACAGACTCGACGGATTACCCATTATTTTCCCGGAGATGGAAAAACTCTAAAGGGATTATGTGCATCCCTATATGTATATATATATCTAGAAAGAAATAAAGAGTCGGTTATTATCGCGGCGATAATTAATGGCCTTCATGGAATTGGTTCGTCGTGGCAAGAACTCGCGAGTGTCTACAGAAAAATAGCTTATACTTGAACGTCGCTGTATTCGCAAACACAACATTTCGGGTGAATTCGAAGGAACTTACTGCGTTAACCGGCGACGATTTCACGGTGACCGAACGACAAAAATAAATTCGGAGAAGACCCGCGGTCGATCTAATGCCCGTTTCTACCAATGTAGATTAACTTTAATCTCGGTTTAACTAACTCTTCGCCTCTTTCTAATTCTTAGAACAAGATGAAAAATTAATTAACTAAAATTAAAATTGACAGAAACGGGGACAATGTAAAGTAAATTAACTTTAATCCTGGTTTACCTTTTGTCTTTTCCAGTTCCAAGAATTAGAAAAGGATGAGAGGTTTATTAAATCAAGCACTTAAAGTTAATCTACATTGGTAGAAATAGATAAGTCGAGTAAACCGAGCGTTATCGTTTTCCCATTTGTTTTAGCTGTCACACACACTGGTATAGAATTCTTTTAAATATACAAAGCGCCAACCAGGCCCAAAATTGATGCCGTGTCCCGTTGCACGAAATTGCGAGGTTCGTAACACCTGTCGATCTCTGAGAAACGCTGCTCTCCGAAGCTGCGTGCACTTCTTCCCTCTAAGTGCAGTTTCATCAACGTAAGATTAACTTTAATCTCGCAGTATAAATTCGATTTACTCCATAAAAATTATGCCCGTTCCTGCCAACGTAGTTTAATTTTAATCTTGGTTCACACATTCAAGATGTAGAACGAGCTGAATCGAGATCAAAGTTAATCTTATCACATATTGGTGGAACCGGGTCCCAATCCGTGTCACGAAAGATCGACTTATTCGGAAACATTCAGAGAGAACCAAAATTTAGGTCGCGGATTGCGCGACCCTGTACAGAATTACATCACCACTGTAGCCATTGCCAGCAATATTCATTGAGAATTTAATATTTCCACGAAGGTTTCAGCTGTCCGCTGAAACAACAGCATGAAAAACGCAGCAGCGCGCGATATCATATATTCACGCCAATTAACTTGGGGGTAATAATAGCTCGCGTTGTAATTTCTAGTCTGTTTGTCACTAATTTCGAAAAGTGGCCCGGATACGATATGAAAGGCCGATGGCCAAACTTATATGAGCGTCGCCGGAGCACACACCCTGCGTGCGTTCCGCGAGACGAAGTAAACAACAAAAGGCGGTGTTTCGCACCTGTCAGGAGGTTCATGTTCTTCAGGCTGGCGGTGTCCTCCTCCTCGAAGCGCGCGAGGGGTGCCTCGAACTTCAACTCGGCGATCTTACCTGCCATGTCCCTCATTATTGAACGTGAGGGAGTATCCCGCGGGTGCGACGTAGAATTCGGCGTCGCGGCCGAACGTATATCTCGCTTTTTCTTTCGCAGTCCACGGAAAACGGACTCGCCTCGCCGCCGTTTATCCGACGAGATCTCGAGAGCCGAGGTCGGGACGACGTCGACGACGCGACCGAAACATGTAGGAGGTGCGACGACGCGCTCGCGCGCACACACACACACACACACACACACAAGCGCGCAGCACCGGCCCAGCCACGCGCGCCCGCGCGATCACGCACACGTCAAACGCTCGAAACGTGCGCGTGATAACCCCTGTCGACACGAACGAACCGTCTACGAGCGACTGACGTAGTAACGTGGAGGGGACCTGGCTCTGGCGCTCTGCGCTCTGCTCCTCTTCGCTGCTCTTCGACGGAGCCACGGTGGTGGTGGTGGTGTAGCGACGGGTTACGTCGGAGTGAGTAGTGGTGGGATGATCACTGGTCGTCATGGTAACCGCTGCTGCGCCGAAGTCACGAATCGTCTCCCTCCGCCAGGACCAGCCAGCCAGGGCTGACGCGCTGACCTATGCCCGTTTCTACCAACAAGT
Organism: Cyphomyrmex costatus; assembly: GCF_001594065.2. Taxonomy (NCBI): domain Eukaryota; kingdom Metazoa; phylum Arthropoda; class Insecta; order Hymenoptera; family Formicidae; genus Cyphomyrmex; species Cyphomyrmex costatus. Next base: position 231,554 of record NW_017279883.1, read on the forward strand.
TTCATTTTAATCGTCGCTCGATTTTAACTTGACTTCATCTTTTCTCTTAATTTTTAGAACTAGAGAAAGACGAAGTTGATTGTGCGAGATTAAAATTGAACTACATTGCTACAGACAGACGTTATGTTCAAAGTGTGTCCCCTTTCAAAGATTTTATATTTTAATAAGTAGAACGCAGAGAAATAGTAATCTCGTAAAGGTATCATTTTGACTCCTTATATTTATCACTTATGAGTTCGTTTTTAAATATTAAATGACGTCCTATGATATATATTATTATCATGACTGCATTATGATTCTGTGTTTTACCTGGGATTTTATTGAATTTGTACAAATATTTATCGGCGTATTCCCTCTTCTTTCTCACATTTTTTTTTTCTAGTAGGCGATTGTATCCTTTAAGGGATGCTGGAGTGTCTGTTTTATCATTATACTTAGTTAAAGACTCGTTTCTCTTAATTGCATTTACGGATGGAAAAATCCTTTTGTATAATTAAAGTATCGACAACAATGAATTGCGCTAGCTACATTTCAATACGAAAAACGGAAGAAAATTAAAAACTTATACAGTTTCGTTATCGGCTTCTGTGATTTTTGATAACGAAACTGTAAATTTTTTTTCCGTTTTTCGTATTGAAATGTAGCTAGCGCAATTCATTGTTGTCGATACTTTAATTATGAAGAAGGATTTTTCCATCCGTAAATGCAATTAAGAGAAACGAGTCTTTAACTAAGTAAGTAATGGTAAAACAGGCGGGTCCAGCATCACCTTAATTCTCTTTCTAATGTTTAGAGGTATTATATATCCTCCTCAAATGCAAAAAATGTTAGATAAAATAGATTTGTTCCAGGGTTTTAATTATACAATACATTTTGATACGCGCTTAATTACTCAATAATGCGTAATTGTATAAGATAGAAAGCAGTAGCATAATATTAAATGTTAAAAAAGAGAGGGTGCCTGCACTTAATATTAGTATCGCATAAAATAGTCATAATCATCAATTTAAAAAAACTGTAGCTTTGTTGTTTGTTCTTTTACTATATATGTCCCTAATCTACGCCTCTGATTAGAAATAACAATTTCGCTGAAAGTATAAATTCCTCAATGGGTAAAAAACTTGATGGTGCAGCCAACGACTGTAGATAAGATAAGTATCTTTGGAAAGAGCGGCAATTATAGCAACAGTTGGACACTGCACGTTTCCTACATTTCCACATGCTGGTATATTTATTGTTCGATAAATAAATATTTTTCTGTGAAATGTCTATATACAAATACAAAAAAAATAGTAATTGACGAATTAATGTATACCAATATATATAACATTTCAATTAAAATTTGACTTATAGAATACCCAAACGACACAATTACGTTCAAAATACTTTGCCGAACGTTAAAATTGTATAATAAACTAAAAATATTATAAATATACTTTAAAAGTTAATAAATTTTTTTTTAATTATTTAATGAATATTATTAAACCGTTAAAATATTTCGTATAAGACCGATTTTAATTTTAACGTTAAATGTTCTTCTAAAGGTATATAGATATTGATAACATTAATTTTGTTTTTATACATTATAAAAATCTTTCAGTTGAACTTTTTTTATTAGGTGTGCAACTTTGCTTCCGCCGTTTCCTATAGGTGACTTTAGCGGTAAATGGTGGTCGAAATAAATAGTTAATAGGTCATAGACGTCATACAATAAACAACAATAAACTTGGGCATTTGTCAACATAACTCCATAGAAACATTAGTCGATTTGTGTCTGCATCATAAAGTTATTTCTCAATTGAAAATGTCAGTTTATGAGCCAAATTCTCGTCATTTGCGGGAGGTTTTAATTTTCTGCTTCAATATGAAGAAATCTGCGGCTGAGGCTCATCGAATGCTCTCAAATACTTATGGTGAGGCCGCTATTAGTGAAAGAACGTGTCGTGAGTGGTTTCAACGCTTCAAGAACGGTGATTTTGACATCGATAACCAGCATAGCGGTGGAAGAAAGAAGGTTTTCGAAGATGCAGAATTGGAGGCATTACTTGATCAAGATTCGTGTCAAAATCAAGAAGAATTGGCACGATCATTGGGAGTGACTCAACAAACCATTTCAAAACGCCTCAAAGCCATGGGAATGATTCAGAAGCAGGGAAATTGGGTAATAAATGTATAATAAATTGTCCGCTTGGGACATTGCCCTTTTTCAAATAATTCTAATATCATAATTAATATAAATAATTAAAACAAATTGAATAAAAATATTGTAGTTTTTGATTGATTAATGGAATTGCTTTAAATTGCAGATTAAGAAGAGTTAAATTACTTTAGAAATACAGATGGATAATTTCGAGAAGACATAATCAAGATACGATTTTATCAAGAGAATACAGCAATCACACAGTTATCCACGTGACGGATATAATTAAATTTCAATCGAAATATACAGTTTGCTCTGTACATGGCGAAAAAAATATTTCAATTTCTAATAGCTGATTAATAAATCACCGCCCATCGAGGTGAGTCGATAAACATTAATGCCAATCGAGCAGGTTTAATGCCACAAAAAAAGAAGTGTTCTATCATTAAATACAAGTTGCATAAAGAAGCAAGGCGATTTGCATCTAATGGAACTCAAAAGAACGCGCGATCTGATTTCCATCCTTGGCGAAGCGATGGTTACAGATAATCGTACGTTTCTTGATGCGGAGTAGGGAACAGGGAAGGGAACGGGGTGAGAAGGATGTAAAAAAAATATTATTTATCTAGAGCGCACAGAGTTCGAATTTTTTTTATTACATCTTTTTTACATCGCTTCATGATGTGGAGTTTACATAGTTGACGTAGAGCACATTTTTTTCGTAAAGTTTATGAATAAGTAGTACACAATTAGCAATTATTTATTCACTCCTACCAATCCAATCTTCCTTTGCCGAATCTTGAATTGGTTGCTGCGAATTCTGCGTTTCTTTTTTTCGGACTTGCCCTTCGCGATCTCCGCGGTGATCTGTCATTCATCTTTACTATAATATGCGTTGGAGAACAATTTTAATACTACCACGTGTAAAATATTACTTCAATGTTAAGTTTAGCAAACTTGTGTGTGTGTGTGTGTGTGTGTGTGTGTGGGTGGACTGAGTGAATAGAAAGAACAAATGGAGGGATTGTAGTCAGCCTTGGTATCGCACCTCTCTCGTAACGTAAATCTCTTTGTCACTACCGGATGTTTTAATAAAAATGACGCACGAGAATATGCTCTCTACAGGAACCGATTAATCCCGTTACTCCGATTATCTATTTCTTCTCTACATTCATTTTTTTTTTCATATTGAGATTAATATATGATTTTGATGAATGATTTTGATTATGTTAGTAAATTAGGATTGATTTTCGCATCTGATTACTTGTAAGAAAAAAATTAAACAAGTCAACATGTAATTGTTGAGTAAAACACATTACACGAAATCTCTTTTATTTACGTTCAAAAATTTAATTCTCAATAAGATATCCGTGCTGTTATTTATCTTTTTTTTTTATTGCTGTGCTGGTCGGAAATTACGTTGCATATCTTAAGTATTATTACACATCGGAAATTACGTAATTAACAATTGTATAATTTCTGCAATGTGCAATAATATCTATAAGATATGCGACATTAAAAAATCTGTAATTCATATTGATTTCTGTATTAACTTTATTATGTTCAAAATAGCCTTGTAAATTATAATTTCAATACAATGATCTAGCGGAGAACGCCTTCTTTAATGATTAATTATAGACCGAGAAGTAAATCGATCGAGCTAAAAGAATAAAAATTTAAAAAAACGTATATGTGTTCACATATTAGTTCACACATAGATGCGATGTTCAATTCTAAACTTATAATATTCTGAAATCTAACGACACATAAACAGATAGCAATATTTATCAATTGTTTTCAGTGGTGACATGTATGATTTTCATTTACAAATAAGATGATAATTAATTCTAATTGGATATAGATTCAACGATTCATAATTGAATATAGATTCAACGATTCATAATTATCATAAATGCTACAAATGTTTTACCCTCGAACGAAATTAGAAATTTGCGAGTACCGAGAAAAAAAATGTTGATTTAATATAAAATGTAAAATTGTCTGTCACATAACATTAAGCAAGTATCGTTTACGTATTACAATTAAAAAAGAGAATAGAAAAATTGAATGATATAAATATGCACGAGAAAATCCAAGGCGCAAGAAGTAAACGCAAAATGACGTATTATATCATAAAAATTTCCGGAGTAATTTATTAACATTAGGTAGCAATAATTGATGGCCTACAATAAGATACTTAATCACAGGCACTATAATTATTCTACTATTGCATTCACATATAAAATTTTTTACATATTTGTATCGCGTTGTTCTTGCGCAAATATCAATATTAATGTTTCTTAAATTAATAGACGGGAATGTTTGTATGTCTTGCACATGTCATAACTGAACATTAATTGAGTTTCTAACGGATTTACGTATAATTATTTTGACATTTTTGTTGTATATATCTTTCTATTTGTAATATATTCATTACCATAATTTAGTAATGAGATTATGGTCATTAGCATAATTAATAAAGTTTAATTGATCGTTTACGCATAGTATTTTAAATGATAATTTATACATTTTACATGCATATACACTCTGGCGGGAAAGAACGATTGTGAGAAATTGCGCTTTTATCTGCAGCGTTGAAACAAAAAATCAGATAACATAGTTCAATAAAGCTAACATTATAAAGTAACCGAATGAGTCACATCGCAATCTTATGTACTCTTGTTATCTGTTATGCAAAACGATCATATCAATGCAATATGGCATGAACTTCTTTGCACTCGTTATGTGAATTCTGAATAGTCGTAAGAATTTTCTTATTATTATTTTGGACATGCATAGCCTATAATGTTCAAGCCTGTAACGTCAATAAAATAAATAATAATAAATAGTTGGCAACATTATTTAACTCCGTGTATAATGTAGTTTTAAAAAAAGTAAGAGAAAAATCAACTAAGTTTTATTCAGAGTTACGGCAGGAAGGCGTTCCTGAATAGATTACTTTATTATTATCGCGTATCGATAAAAATGTGCGAGATAAGATCCTCGCAGGAAAATCCAGAAATAAAATATCCGGTAATATTCAGTAACGGTCATAAGCGAGGACTTTGACATTTTTTCAGATTTTTTTTAATAACGCGATGGAAATATCGTTATCTACACGCGCAAATATATGCTACCAGTAGATCTGTCTTACGCTGTGCAACAATCGACGATGACATCCGTGATGGAAAATAAATCAAGTAATTAGGTCAATTTGCACAATAAACACAGGGCAACGTCCTTTTAATTGCATTACGAACGGCTCTTCACTCGCGCATTACTAATCGCGAGATCTCTCGACAATAATTCTATTTAATCCTATTTAAGTTGCTACTCGAAAGTAGATTGCACAACTAATCGTATACGTTTATCAGAATTGTACTGTTGTAAATCCGCTATGCAAACAAGCAATTATTAATTATAGACAACGTTTTTATCGGTTCATTCAAGATAACGTCGATTAAATGCATTTTATTTCTACCGTGAAATTTTCATTCAAAAAATTTGTTTCCGAATATTTGTTTAAACAATGCGTGTTTGACATTGATATAGGAATTCGATATGAAATCATGGACAAGTCGATAAGCAAATAGATAGAATGTGTATAAGATTTTTACGAAATACTCGTGAACGGTTATTGAGTCAAACGATACTACAATGAGTTGATTAATGCACATGCATGATCCCCGTGTACGGTGGTTTCAAGTGTATCAATGAAACCCTATTACTGAGAGCCATCTCGCTCCCTAATGAAATTTAATGGAAAAATAGACCAGGGGAGACTCGCTCGAATGTATTACATATATCACTGGTAACGATCCATAATCTACGATCATCCTTCTCACATTCAGTTCACAGTTGGATATAACGGGAGAGAAAGTATCCACGCGTTGTACGTATCTTTCGGTGAATTCACGTGAAACCGACGGACGTCTTACTGCCAAGCAAGTAAATAGTCATATAAGTAGAGTATAAGGATAGGATTTTTATCGAGAGCATGCGCCGGGATGTTCCAATTTACTTCGAATATCTTGTTGAACGCTCGTTCGTTCGTAGTTACTCGCTTTCTTCTTCATCCTACGAAGCTACGTTTCAATTAAGTCTAATTAATAAGATAATTATCTTATAAATTGTAAACGTACGCATTTAATAGAAAAGTATCCCTTAATAAATTTCGTCAAAAATGTGTACTTGTTATTCAAGCAGATGAGTAGACAAGTTGATGACAGGTGTTGTATTATTTTATCACGATTTATCTTCGCAAATGGGCACAATTATATCTAACAATAAATAAATAAAAGACTTAAATACTTGTCTAATAATAATATATTTTCCTTGTGTAATTAAAATGTAAAAGACATTTAATTGATAATTCTTTTTGATTAATTTGAACATTATGATAGAAATTATTTATTAGATATTCCAATTATCATTAATATGTATAAATTATAAACGTAATATTTTTTTCATAAAATGTAATATTAATTTTAAAAAAATATAATTTAAAAAAATGACTGGTATTAGCTTGTTTCTTAATTTTAAACTTAAAAAATGTTTATAGCTTAAATTTACATTATAAATATTAATTTCTGTGTAACTGCGCTGAACAGTCTAAATGTAGATAGCAAGAGACACTTTGCATATTGCGGCGCATCCATGCCAATAATAACCTCTGCCGAATTCCTATGTGCTGCACGAAGCGTTGAATCAAGACGAAATCACAATCTGAAAATATACTATAGCAATAGTTATTTTAAACCATTTATGTAATGAAAATTGTATTTTAAAAGCAAAACCGAATAGATTAAAAAATTAAATATTGTAACAAAAAAATCCTCTTGAAAAATTAAATTATAAAAATAGTTGCAATTGTCGTTCCAAGCAATAACTTTGAGATATAATGATGTAAAATTGGCCAATTATAGATTATAGTGATACATAAATAAACGACTATTTGTCCGTGAATCACGTTTCGATTGTGTTAGTAATCGCGCATTTTATGCGCTCACTAAACTATCAATGCATGACTCACAGATTATCGTTTAACTGTTATTTATAATTAGCCAGTATTTAAACTTATATAACTCAAAAACTACTGGTTAGAAGGACAAACGACAAATATTTTTGTAATTTATTTTTTTGAGAATTTCCTTCCTGTAGTATTTTGATCCGCAAATTTTAGGTGCACAAATTTCTAGTTTAACTTCTTTCAAAAACTGTCTTGAAGTAACAATGTACTTCTTACAAGTGTTCGATGATCAAACGTCGTGATTAAATAAATCTTGACAATAATGCGAATATTGCTGCTAAATTATCCATTCAAGTGAGACTCAATCAGATTCAATTTCTACACATTAACGATCAATTGAGCACTGCACGTGCTACGATTGCGAATACCGGAAATATAATACAAAAGGTGACTTATACTGTTCTCTATCACCTACAACTCTATACCAACATAACATACCGATCAATCTTTTTTTAGAAATTAATTTTAGCATATTTCTCTAAGTATGAAATAGTAATAGTAAGAAAATACGCCACAGAATTTTTAATATAGAAGAATATATTCAGAACTAATTGATGAATTCTTAGACGAAAAGCAGCTCAGTAGACCTGAGCCAGATATTGTCGTCCTGGTCAGTGATTATGCAATAAAATATGCGTAACGTAAAATGTTAATGCCATGTAGAACAATAACGTATTACACATTCAAATAGAAACTGCTAAACAAAGGTTAGGTTATTAACCTAAACATCGATAACGACCATAATTGCCGATAATATATATATAGTTCTCACTGATAATAACATTCGAATGGGATGCACCGTTAAACTCGTGCGCGACTGTCACTTCGTCCGCATTCGTCGCCGTTACATTGGATGAATCATTTTCGTGTATGGATCGACTGGTGTATGGATCTGTCGTGTGATAAATCGTTTTACTGATCAGGATACCGCATCTGTATTTGCGTGTGTACGCACATTAACGCGGATAAAAAGCGTTACTCTACAGCAACAGAAGCGGAACGAAGCCGAGCACGAGGCGTGTAGTCAGGTAGGTATGGCATATCTCGTTCTGATGCAACGTAATACATACTCGCGTGCAGATCGCGTGTTATACGTGATGAATGCAAATAATGCGCTAATTACGGCGCTTCATTTGGACAAATTTTCGTCCGCGTCACGTGACTGTTCACGCTTCGATGCCTCGAACGACGGGAATATAAATATTAAGTACGTATTAATTTAACTTTTACATACATTTCTTTCTACATTTCAATTATCTTTAATAAACGAGTTTGTTCTAAACATACGACGCTAAAAGTAATTCTAAATTACTTTTAATTCGATGCATATAAAACACAATAAGCTTATCAAATATTTTGTATATTTATGTACGTATATTTTTATATGATCAAAATTTTGAGAAACAAATGTAGAATAATATAATAATAGAAATGTATTTCACATTAAATATTTCAGGTGAATTTATTTGATAAAAGAATTTAATGAAGCAGTGGAGTATAAATAAAATGTTTTTATCATTATCTCTCTCTGCAACGTCAAATAGATTTATTTGAGATAAAAATCGAGAAGAATCGATAAAATAACAAAACTTGATTTTTTATTTATTTTCCACGACTAAATATAGTACGAACAATAGATTTATTTTAAAAACACGCAATTGTTGTAACATTTTTTTTCCTTCATATTTACGCGCTTTTACATTGTCGCATCGGCCTGTCTAGTAAACAGTTTAATTCCTGCAGCATGCGTGCAACCTGATGTCAATATTAGCTCTCGAATTAATTCTAACAAGTTCTAACTTAAATAATGTCTTAGAAAACAGACAGTTTGCTCTTGAGTCATTATAATGTTTTAGTGACTAAACTATTAAAATCGGATTAAGCAATTTTAATTAACTTATCAATCTTAATTAAAACGATATTAAGAAATTAATATGGTTGGCAAATTGATGATTAAAATGATCTTGTAAATAAATAAAATCATTAAAATAATTGATTCATTATGATCTTCCAGTTTTAAAGCGTGAATTAAGCTTTACAAAGGATCGTGTTACATAGTTACTTCGAGGACAACTGGTCTGTGTGTCGACACATTCAATATAATACAATTTTAATTTGAATATACACAACTTGTAAATTTTGGTTTATCAGAGGATGAAAAATCCAGTATAAAGACGTATTGTATTTCTCAAATAATTTAAACAATCTTTTGTTAATAATTTAAATTTATTGTCTTTTTGAAGATAGTTGCAAATTTGAATTAATATAGGATCCTGTAATCGGATGTACGAGGAATTAAATTCCTTCAATAGGATAAATAGGATGAAATTCCATATGTTGGTACGATTCAATGTTCCCCTACTATATGAGCATATGCGCACTTTTATTATAAGTAATAGGAATTATACTATTGAAAGTGCGTCAGAAAGCGCTCTCGTTTTGGTCGAAGAATTATATGTGCATAATGAACGATATATATATTATGTACATACATTTAATAGTAAACGATAGCAATTCGCTTTGATTGACCATTCACTCAAGGCCTCCATCGGTCGTTAAAACTATTTTATCTTATCTTAATAGATTACGATTGCAGTGACATAGTCTGCGACATGATGGAACTATTTTTTATTAAGCGCCGAAGGTGCTCCAATAATTCATACAGCATATTCTATTCAAGACATATTCTGGAAACGTCAAATATCAGGACATTCAGAGGACACGGAGATATCCTCTAGGTGTCTTTAGGATGTTCCTTGAAGATCTCTATGTTGTATGGGAAATCATATTCGTAATCGCACATCGAATCGACATCGTAAAGTCGATCTTCCCAAATTATTAGTGATTGTCCAATTAAAATGTAAAAAAAGAACATTTTTATTTTTATTCCAAAAATACCTACACTTTTTTTTATCAAAGCTCAATTTGATTTAATTTACAACTTGAAAAAATTAATTATGTTATTTTTATAAACGATATTTAATATTACTGTTTTATCCTCTTTTTTTATTCTTCATATTCTAATAATATTTTTATTGTTTGATACTTTTTTTTATTGCAATATTTTCTGGCAAATATCATATACATAATTTTTTGTGTTATCCATTTTCTTGTTTTCTTAATTTTATAATTAATGTATTATTGAAATATTTAATGTATGGATATATATATATATATATAACGATTTTTAACATAAATGATATTTGCACAAATTATAAAAATGTAATGATTTATTATATCCTGCTTGCATAAAATTGTTTGAGACAACAAAAATTTGAATCAGTTCACTAACAACAGACATATTCAAGGCGATAGATTTATGCAATTCAATCTGTGTTTCAAGGACAGCCTTTTTATCTGTCTAATATAAATCTTCTAAAGGCTCCTGTTGAGTAACTCTTCACAAAACCTCATTATCACCTGTTCTGTTCTCTTTTCCGATCAAACGCGGAAACCTAGCTATAACATAATATTCATTCAGGATTTGCTACCGCATCCAATTTGAAAGGCTGCGAGGAATGCTTGAGAAATTACTTTATTGAGGCCGTTAAGTTTCATTGTCGATCGTTTATCGATTGTCTAACTTATCGAGTGTCACGATCAAAGGATACACGGTAGGAGAACATATACGGCCATGAAGATGCCTCGTAATTCTTGCTGTATCTCTATGCTATTTAAATCATTGAGTCGCTGAGTAGTATTAACTTGCTAAAAGATTATTCGCAACGAAAACGAACCGTGTATTTAACCGGCCGACAATCATAAAAGCTAATAAACGATATTTTATCGATTTTTTATTGCGGAAAAATTGATTTTGTAGATTAGAAAATGATCACGTTACTCACCTTTGACGAGTAATGCGAACAAGTAGATATTACTGCATATTTTTACATTATGATTTTATATATATATACATATATATAATAAGAAGGGAAAGTCATACATATATTTAACCTTTTGAACTACATGATTTTTACTGTGACAGTCTTCAAGATATCATGTTCGATTCTAGATATGATTGTACGATTATTGGTGACCTTCGAGCAGATAGATCGAGTGGACTGTCGTTGTCTTTGGCATGTTCCGTTCTCCATAGCACAATTGCTCGTATAAGGGCATAAACAACATCAGCATATAACACTATATAAATGAACATACTGATAAGAGATATGCCAGTGGCACAAGAACGTCATCAGCAATTCTCTCTGAAAGAAACTGGGTATATTAAAAATTAAAGTTGTATTTAAAAAGTGCATTATATTCATTAATTATAAAATGCGTTTATTCACAATTATCATGACATCCAATCACTATTATTATAGTTTATCATGTATTATTATGTATTTTATCAGATGTGCTTTTCCAAAACGTTTTTGCAAATTCAAAATGTCATTAATTAATGAATTGGTTTTCTCAAACTCCAAATACAATTCTGATTAAAAATCTGGTTCTCAATTACAAATATGAAACTTTGAGAAAAATAATTGATGTATTCGATTATTAGAATTAAAAATTTTAAATTGCGTAATAAAGTAACATTAATTTTCAATTTACTTGTAACATAAGAACGGAAAAACATGAACCTATCTACCAGAAAAAATTGACGAGTCGAGCATCGATTAAATCTATTTGCCACCTATACAAATAATAATTTGAATTCAATCACTTTTCGATGTCAGTTAATGTCCTACGTGAATTAAGTAGTACGTCGAGTGGTGAAATATATGGACGCATATTATTATTTCTTGTTAATTAATGCATTACGATACTCACGACAATCGACGGTGTCGAATAGAAATTATTTTTGATTTTTGTATGCAACGTACACAGTTATACATTGCACACTTTGCTTTTTAATAGTAAACCGTCAGAATTCTGTACCTATATATCACGAACTAGACTCGTGATAAAATGAAATTGTTATTATTCCCTAAGTCATAAAAGTCTTGATAAAACTTTATGAGCACTTTTAAGTGAAAATAGACTGCTTAAATTAAACATGAGTAAAAACGTCATGCGGTCAAGGCGGTTTTTCGTGCCTATAATAATATTTTTTTGTGAATTTATATATATATTTCGTGACGGGTATCATGTGAACTCTGTGTGTGTATCTATAAAAACTATACTGTTTTTTATTTTATTTATACTATTTTTTATTTTATGTTAAGAAATAGAAAATAGTAAATTGAAAATAGAAAATAAAAGTATTCTGTTCAATCATGAAATATCGAAATGACAAATAATTATCTTAATTTAAAAATAATAATTGTATGATATTAAAGCCGAAACATGTAAAAGTAAATATGTATATTTTTGTTAGCTCTATTAAATTTATTATTTAGTATTTATTAATGTTTATCATAATATGATTTTCGAATGTTTCTTATTTGTTGACTCTTATCGCTTTTAATATCACACAATTGTTAATTATTTTTTAATATTATAAGAATATTAAGAAGAAAATAAATGTTAATATATTAAATACTAATAGTAGTATTATTTACCTTTTTTGTATTACTACAAAATATTTATTTGAAATAGAGGCATTCTGTAAATAAATATTTCTATTGAATCTACTTCAACTATTTCCCTATACTAAAAATATGTATTTACTATTTTCTATTTCAACTAACTGTGTTTTCCTTAGCATGGGTCTTCTCTGATAATCTAATTCTCCTCACTGGAAAACTTAATAAAAAATAAAGTTCAGTTTATCACAACAAATCGCTATAAAATTATACAATTATATGATATATTATCATGCGACAATTATTATACAATTATATGATATGTATAATTATGTGATGATTGCGGATCGATCCAAGGCTGATTATATAGATATCCTACGATATTAAAAACGGGGGCGTCACCGATCCTAAGTATCCTAAACTATATCTATTTGTCCCTGAACCTGCAAGAATGCCTGTTGCTCTTACGGAGCGTATATAAGACTGTCGGCGTTCTATTACAATGCGCAGTGTTAGATTACTACCTCGTCGACAACAATCGAGCATCACGTTGTTAAGCACTTGGAGAAGTTGCTTCCACAGTTACAACTTGTATATTTGCCTCTCAAGTGCGGTAAAGCTCGCGGATCTTATCGTTCATCATGGAGAACGTACGTGCATCAAATCGGGTTAATGCAATTCGCATCGACAGCGACAAGACCACCACCAATTTCGTGAAAGATGCACCGAAGATTACGAGATATTCGGTAAGAAGTTAAACGAATAAGTTGAAATAAAAATTGAAATCCGCGTATATTCTCTGACACTTTAAATACTAAATTAATACTTGATGCGTTTGATATAATATGTTAAACATTCCACTTCAGAATTGGAAGATATAACTATAGTTATTGAAGCTCTGCTTTTATGACTGTAAAGATAGACACATTTCTTGAATTCGATTGAATAAATAAACGATCCTATACAATATGAAAAATTTTAGAAATTTTTCATACAATCTTTCTAAAATATAAATATATTCAGGAAATGAAAATTTTTTTAATATTCTCTTTTTTATAATATTTGTACAATATTTTTAAAATATTTTTGTAAAATATTTAAAAAATATTGCAATACTTTAAAATGTAAAATATTTTAAAAAATTATTCGTACAAATATTTTATACCATGTGGATATTATTTTGTGTAAGAATGTATCGAGAGATCAAGTAAAATTATTTTGGTTTATAATCCTTATTTATTAGTTTTTTTTTTATTATTTTTATCGTATATTATGCATTCATAAGTTTTTTCTTAGAATATCGCTATTTTATTTTATGAAATAAATAAGGAGATTTTTATTACATGTGCTTTAGTCGAAATGTTTAAGCGTAATCAAAAGATTATACGGTTGTGTCTCGGGTCAAGACAATCAATTTGTTAGTTGGCGCCCGAAAGAGAGTCGTGTATCTGTCAAAAATTATACCGCTTTCAATTTTTGATCGAGTGTGATACTCTTCCTAAATAATACTTCTCTAAGGGATAAAATGAGTTTTGTTCCTTACATTGGTGATGATATTCGCGTAAAAGTGCTTTATAGTGATCTAATCATTTTCTCGCAATAATTGTAGGATGTCAGAAATTATTATGCAGATTATTAATTACGCTGAAAGAAACCGTAAGCGAACTTTTAATGTAAGTAATGACACGCTCCCTTTGACATGACGTAACTCGAACGATGACAACGCGTCTTACACAATTATATCCTTTTGCAAACGTAATGACGCGTAATATTCAGAGAGTGGCTCCTTTAATTGCGACAAATTTTTATCGGCGCATTAAGCAATTAAGCGATTATTTTAAATTATAATTTAGCAAATGATTATTAAATGACTTATCAGAGGAAGGACATTTTAAATTATACAACGGATGAACAATAACGGTGTAACATTCAAGGCAAAGGAGTTTTGCATTCCGCAAGGTTTCCTTACGTTCTAAATAACACGTCACGATATCACATAGTAGCAAAGTAACCGTCTCAAAACACATCCGTTCAATAATAGAAAAAATTTTAAAAAATTAAAAAAAAATTAAAAAAAAAGATTTATTGCAAATAAAAAAAATTTCGAAACATTTTTCAGAGAATTTTTAATTTCATGTTATTTTATATATGTACGTATATCTATGTCGTTTGCAAATCGTGTCAGACCCAACGAACAAGTTGCCGTTATTTGTCGTCATTTTGATGACAAAATGACGTGTTCCACCTCATTTCGATGTCAAAATGATGATAAATAACAAATCAAGTCAATTTGTTTGCTGGAAACGCACATTGCATCCGCACGCGCAGGCGGTCTTATCAATTCTTACAAATCACTGCTTGGAAGTGGATCAATGACAGATTAGCGTTGGACGACGTTGACCGCACAATGGTCGATCGCCATAGAACGCATTGAATAAATGAGACTGTCTCACGCATGTCCACGTAACGTACGGTGTAATAAGCTGATGCATCATTAATCATTCCTACGTATATAAAAGTTTCCTCTGAATCCTCGACTCGAGGATCGTGTTGCAGCGTTCCGCGCAAATTGCGCTGAATTTACATTTCCTATTGTACAGAAATTGCATGACGCGTGTCTCATGTACCGGTTAACTATGTATGTACACCCCAAGGTATATATTAGGTCTAAATAAGATATACATCAATCATTAAATAATAGCGTTCTAAATCAATAATATATCAAATAATCCTTCAAATATCTTTTTTCTTAATCATTTTATTGTAAAATATTAATTAATAAGCCTAGTATTATAATGCTTTTAATTTTTTCCTAAAAGCATTCAATTTCTAAATATAAAATTGTATTATAGTGTTATAATCTTTTCTTATAATGCCATATAATTTTTGTATTCTCATTTTCATAACGTTTTTATTTCAGTTGGCCGATTTGGCTGACGGGTCGAGTAACAGTATGGATTATCATATCGAGATAATTACTAAGAATGACAAACTGAGAGTGCTGAAATTCTTGAGGAGGTTTTTCTTCAGAGACGAGCCGCTAAATCAGAACATTCAATTGATTCCGGAAGGTGAAGACAGTACTTGCACAGAACTGGAGGAATATTGCAGCAATGCCTCATTTGAAAATAACTTGAGTCTAATGGCAGTTTCTGCGAGTGGCACAATTGTTGGAGTTCTGCTTAATGGTAAAACTGTAGTAGTAGTTCTTTGTTAACTTTATAAATACTCGGTTAAACTTTTTTATGAAGACAATGTTCTTTCTTCGAACTTTTGAAAAACATCTCGAACTAGCATCACGTTTGTAATTTTGTTTCTCGTGCGTTTTACGTTATTTAAATCAATTGTATATTCTCAATAACAGTAATCAAGCACATATTTCCAGAAAAAAAATTTTAAGTGACATAAAAGTAATTTTTCCAATTGGTAAAAATATTGCTATTTCAATTTTGATAATAATATCAAAATAATTAAAATTATTTTATTATTATTTGTTGTCCATCGATTTTTTGTCTATATTTTATTAAATATTAATCTCTTATATTTATAATCAAAGAAACTATATTTGTTAATATATATGTACCAATGTTTCTTCAGATTAAATTATTTATATTCGTTAATATATAAAAGATAAAAGAAAATATGTACACATATATGTATATCTTTATGTTCTTGAAATACTTACGATTGTGTCGTCTCGCTTGAGCAGATGCAAAAATTGTCAGTTAATTTGAAACGTATCTTAACTGTATTCAAATAAATGCACATCAAGAGAAGAGACTAAAGAAATACAACGGTACCGTGATGTTACGTAAAATGCTACGGATCTCGAATAATACCGCGTGAGTTATTATCCGATACTGGTTGAGACTCGAAATAGATAATTATATCATAATTTGCTGATAAATATGTATCTACATTAAAATGCACAAACAACTATTACGCGACATTCAAAAATCGCATTCTTAAATTATACATATGCAAATCGTTAACGGTGCTACAAAGAAGTTAATCATACATTTAAATACGATTTAAAATAAACAATATGAATAAATAATACGTAAACAGCTTAAATTGGAACAAGAATAGTAAAATGAAAAATCACTCACACAAAAGGAGATATCCTCTAAAATTTATAATATTCTTTAACATAATACTAATAAATATTTATAAATACAAAAAATAATATTAAATATTTATAAGTATAAAAAAAAGAAAAGAAAAAACACATTACATTTACAAAATCTTCAAAAATATTACATTTATAAATGAAAAATATTGTTGATACAGCAATGATAGATTTATAATTTAACAGTAAGCATAGAAATATTAACTGAATCTATTTAGATATCACTCGCTTTATCTTTTATTATGCAGAATTATTAATTTGCAAAGTTCATAAAAAAGAAGAATATCACGTAATACAAGAGTCGAGAAATATATAATTCCTTCATTAAAAACTGGAAATACAGCTATAACATGTTTTACATTCAGACAGTGAGATTCAGTGAGACAGTAAGATTTCATATTCAGATACTTTGTTAGTAGATAACACGATTGCTATTACACATAAATGTTTAAGTAATTTCGAATTGGCCTTCCTATAACAGAAATATTATTTTATAAAGAATCTAAGTTATTGTGTCAAATGTGTAGTGACGGAAGAAATTAAATTTTATAATAAAAATACTTATTAAATTAATTGTTTAACATACTGAAAAATTTTTTAATATTTGTTATAAATTTATATACTATTTCTACGTTATGTCTTAATTCGTGGCTTATCATCCGCGTTATAATTGATATATAGCTGTAGTTAAAAGATAATATGTAAAATGCACTGTGACAAGACACATGCTTATATACGTACGGATTATACGTCACGCCATATTATATACACGAGAATATATTTAAAATAATTTCTAGATTATTATTACCCTCGATAAATATTAAAATGTAAAAAATATTGAAAAAAAAAACTGTTGTTTGGAATGTTAAAAATAAATGATTGGCAAATGATTAATGATAAAGGAACTGTGCGTGTCTTATTTTATCGACTTATTTAATTTAATAACTACATATTAAAATTTATACAAGATATTTCAGGACTTTTAAGAGAAACTAAAAGATAATAGAGCTGAACAAAAATAAAAGCATTTATTGAGGAACCTGGTGGTCTCCCACTCCTCTGATACATTTTTAAGGAGCTCTGTTTGGATTGACTGTAAGGTATCTTTTTACACAACCAAATTAAAGAACATGAATTATTGTTGTGAGTTATCACGCAATCGAAAAAGTAGCTCCTTAAAAAGGCATCAGAGGATATAATTTCCTTAACAAGAGTTGATTTTCTTGACGAGAGCCATTCTCTTGTAATTTATTTAAAAAATTTTGTGTGTGTGTGTATTATAATGTTAATTTTTTTTAGGGATATGTTATACCTAAACATTAATTATTAAAAACATTTTAATATAAATTATTCACGTAGTTGTAGATTAACATGGATTTACTTTTTACAGGCAAAATGGGTCTTTCATCAAATGAAGAACCGGAATATATACGTTCGTGTAAAAATCCGAAATTTAAGAAGATACTGAGATTATTGCATCATCTGGATAAAAGTGTAAACATGGGTGAACGATTTCCAGACTCCAAAATTATGGAGGTCAGAATAATTTCGGTGGACACAAATTGGAGAGGAAGAGGTGTCGGGACGACTCTGATGGAAAAAACATCGTAAATATTATCTTGCTTTTGCGATATATTTAAAGATCGATCGAAATGAGAGATGCGTTTAAGAGAGCGAAAGATATTTTCTTGATCAACTTATAAATTGCAGGGAAATGGCAAAGGAACAAGGATTTCATTACCTCAGGGCAGATTGTACGTCCATTTTTACCACTAAGATGTGCGAACGACTTGGTTACGATCAGATATATAAAATTAATTATAAGGATTACGTGGATGAGGACGGAAAACCAATCTTTTCACCTGCACCACCACACGTAGCGGCTGTCACATATGTAAAGAAATTGTAAAAATAAAATTAAAAGATATGGAATTAAAGAGAGAAGTACATCTGGAATGGACAAAAGTTTGTGTAAAGAATAACAAAATAGCAATATATTATATTATATTACGTTGATTATTAAAAATGTATAGCAGTGTTTTAGTTGTAAAAAATAATGAATAAAATATACTTTATAATTTACTGTACAATTTATGTGTAAAAAATATACATATCTAAGTTACATCTAAATGTAATATTAAATTATTGTAAATACAATAATTGCTTTAAGAAATGATTGGGATTGAGATAGCATAGATGTCTGTATATTTACATGTGCAAAAAATGTATTATTAACAAATACATATGTATCGCTGAAATATGTGTGTATATATATAATTTTAAAAAATTATAAGTGTAAAATGTAATTTTTTCGTCTATTATTATTATCTAAAAAATATTAAAAATATAAGTCAAATAATGCATTACTGTTAAAGTAATTTTACTATTAAAGATCCGAATTCGACTCTTGGCCGAGGTAATATTTTTCGCAATATAAATCATTTACAGATATTTAATATGTCATTCATAGATTTTAATATATCATTCAATTTTATTAAGATTCAAGATGCTATGAACATCAAAATTGTTAAATTGGTAGATAATTTAATTTGTGATATTATTGCAATAGTTTCATAGAGTGGCGTTTCAAGACCGAAAAATTGTTCGGCGCGTGGTTTAAACGATTACATACGTAATATATAAATTCACATGGAATTATAATAGCATCTAAGATCCAGCTCGACTGTTAAAGACAATTTCTTATTGGTTGTGTTTCTCACATGTATCGTCTTATACGATGTAATATTTAAATAAAGTAATTTTCTTACCGTAGCTTTTCTTTACTGTTTGTGAAAGAGTGACCATAGTAGTGACGTTACTTTTTTAAATCTGTCGATTTCAGGCCATTGGTATAGTTTATTGAAATAGATACGTTAAAAGAAAAAGTAGAGATCATAATTCATCATCTTAGTATTAATATTCGATTTGTTCATCTCACAAATTTATTAGATCAATTAATCTAATAAAATCTTTTGTTCCTCAAAATCATAATTAAGTGAATTTTTTTTCTTTATCCCACTTTATCCTATAGCTTTCACCCTTTTATATAAGTATAGATAAAAATAAAAAAAATATTTAAAACTTTTTATAATTGAGGTATATTAAAGAACATTTTGGATTTTGTTTTATAGATTTAATATATCATGCTTTCAAATCTTTTCTATTAAGCAGATAAACAAAATTTTATATAAAAAGAATCCGTGAAATATAAATATATAAAGCCATTTTTATATAAAAATCATATAATAATAGGATATATTTTTAGTAAAACAGGAAAGAAAAGGAAATCGAGGAAAACACTATGTCTCTAACTACCATTTTTTTAATTTCTAATAAAATTTTTGCTAACATTCACTACTACTGTCTTCAGTCAGGTACTCTTTAAAATCCTCTTCGGAATTAAGATCTTTTATAGAAAACTTATCGGCTTTAATATGTACCGATTCTCGAATTTGTTGGTATTTGTGTTCTATTAGAGCATTCCGCAAAGCTACTATCTTTCTCACTTTAATAGAATAAAATATGAAGATAAGTTGTAGCAACCCTAATCCAATACACCCAAGAGCTATTAGGAGGCCAAAGTTGGTATTCGGTTGTTGTGGAGGTGGTGGCCACGGTCCTCCTGCTGTACGTACTTCATATTCCCATTGACTGCTATATTGCCTGAAACAATGTATTATGTTACTTGTATTAAATTTTTTGCTCACTATTACATATTTATTGCATTTATACATGGAATATAGAATCAATTATAAAAATATAGTCACTTTATTTTAATCTGTTTACAAAAATATAACACTCCATACAACAGAACTTCTCTCTGGACATTTTTAGTCCCTTGAAGAACTGTTTTATGCACGGAGAGAGAGCAAGAGAGAATGGAAATGAAAATAATACAATTTCAGCATTACATCAAAAAAGCATATTCACTGATTATATTATATTTGTTTTAAATAATGTGATGAGTTTTCTACAGATATTCACAAAACAAATTTGGAATTGCAAAAGCAAGAATTCTAAAAATATGACTTAATTCCATATTGCATTAGTAGTATTTTTAAATAAAATCAATATTATATTAACTTACATGTTTTGTGAATTATATATGTGAGACGGGTTAAACTTATACTTCAAATCAAAATCATATAGGCGCCTTGTATTTTCTTTGCCTAGGATCATGTATGCCTCGTTCAACCTTACAAAATCAGCATGACCTTGTTTACCACTAGTATCTGGATGCAACTAGCAAAAATAAATGTACAATTAGTATGATTAAAAAATATAAACTAGTGAAAACAGAAAAAAATAAACAATATTCAGAAAAAAATAAGTTGTTCATATTTGTAATATTATCCAAATTAAAAATTTATGATTTCTCCTAATACAAATTATTATCTAAAGCATTACATACTTCTTGTATTTAGATGATTACATACTTGTTTTGATAATTTTATAAAAGCTTGTCTAATCTCTTTCTGCGACGCATCAGGTGAAACATTTAAAATTTCATAATGATTCTGCTGGTACCTTTAAAAGGAACGCGCTACATTGGCAAAAATTAAATTTGTTTCTTTTAGCAGGCTGACACTTTCTGCACTCAGAATAAAATAAGTATATATTTCCATCTCTTATATTAAAGGGAAGGGAAAGAGAGAAGATTGTGGATAAATATATAGTATTATGTTCTTTCCTTTGGATTTCCCTGTAATTTTGTAAATTTGTGTTTTTTCATGCATAGAATATATTTTCCGAGAAAAAGAGTCAATCTTATTTTCTTTTTATCCCAAATTTTTTAAATATCTACATAAAAAGAATACATAATGTTAACTTTGAATGACAAACTATTCTCTACTATAATTTAAATTATACAAAAAAATAATTTGTAGTTATAATTAATGAAAAAAGAGAACCTGCATAAAATAATCAGAGAATTATCATTTTTTAACGTACTGACATAAAAAAACTAACATTAATGAAAAATATAAACAATTTTTCTTCTCGAAATATATTTTACTCATGAAAATATCAAAATTTATAAAATTACAAAAAATTGGAGAAGAGCATTATACTAACTATTTATGAAAGATTATAATAGAGTACAAAAAGTAGCTAGCTAAAAAAAAACAAATTTATTATTTGATAACGATTATGATGTAACATAATAACAAAAACAGATCTAACCTCCGAGTTCCATAACTTCTGGCCACACAACAGATTTCAGGTTTGCACACTCGTAAAAATTGTGCCATTGTTTATCAACGCGATATTTCTCAACAAAACGATAAGTCATTTTGGAAACTAGAAGCATTTTGCACATCGGTGACTCGTCTGTCAAACGAAAGTCGCCATTTTTCTTGTAAATTTGTATGATACAGGCTCCTTAGCACCACCTGGCTCTATGGCACCAAAATTGGAACTAAAAGGGCACGTGACCAAGGTATCGATCATGCACGTGACCAGTAGTGGGGATATTCAAATCTATACGCGCATATCCATATGAATATAACAGCTTATAAGTTCTTGAGCGATGTGTTAACTAATGTTATTAACATTATTTAAGTTTGCATTATTTAAGATAGAGAAATATACTGTTTCTCCACACATCTAAAATAATGCAATCTTAAATAATGTTAATAACATTACTTAACACATTGCTCAGATTTTGTATTTAGATTAATATAAAGGTGTTATCTAATATTATTAAAAATTCTTTTTTTATTTTTATTAATATTTATTTAATAAATATATATGTTTTATACATATATTTTTTATTAAATATTAAAGGAGAGGCCCCTATTATGAGATATCGAGTTCATTTTGTGTAATTACTAAATGTTTATTGGTAGAATTAAAAAAAATAATAGGTCATTTTAAAGAGAATTTAATAAGCTTTAAGATAGTGTTATGTAAAATTTAATTCAAATTTTATTTTATTTTTTAATTAAAGAAATGTAAAAGGTGAACAAATCGCAAAGTCGAAAAATTGTGCTCCTAGTATGAGATACCCCGAGAAATCGATAATAAAGCACAAAGCACATCAGTATTAGAATTAAAAAAACTTTATTTGATGTTTCTAACATATCAACGAGTACAGCCTATGCGCGTAAATTGAGCATGTGATGCATTGTATTCAGGATTTGCCTTTAGTAGTAATTGGAATTAAGTATTGCAGAAACAGACCCTCAATGTTCATTCCGGTTATTCTTTTTATTATTGTACAATAACATTTATACTTTAACATCGATTTTCACTTGGGCACAGAAGTATAGATTATTTCATATTAGAAATATCCTGGGTATCTCATATTACGAGTATCACGTCTTACAGCTTTACGATCATCAAATCTAACTTCTTTAATTAAACAATTCAACATATTTCGTATTTTTCTATCAGTACGATCTTACTCTATTACTACATGAAGAATTTATTGCCAAATAATTATTTATTAAATAATAAACAAAGATTAAAGGCTTATCTCAATGAAACTTGAAAACATTCAAACTCTAAAATTTTATTTTACAATTACTGTAGGCATGATCTAACAATGAATTTTCCACTAGTTTTCAATCCAAGAGCAATAATTTCATGATAAAATCAACAAATAGCATTTATTAGTTTAGCAGAAACACCGCTATTTCATGTTAAGCGCCTATCTCATAATAGGGGGCTTTCCTTACTATAAAAGTTACAATTATTTTTCGCTAATTTTATTTTATTTTTTTTTTTATTAAAAATATAATGCAGTACATTTTCCCGTCCCACTTTACAGACTGCGGACTGTCGGATATACAAATATTTTGAATACCCGGTGTGGTTAAAAAATGTAATGCATATTGTATAATGATATAATGAATGTAATAGAAGGTATGACTATAAAGAAAAAGAATGAGAGAGAGAGAGGGGGGGGGAGAGAGAAAGGGAGGGAGGGAGAGAAGGAGGGAGAGAGGGGGGAGAGAGAGTGAGTGAGTGAGTGAGAATATACAAAATAAAGAAATAAATATATATATATACATGTATATATATATACAAAAAGAGATAAGAAATAAATTGTAAATATGAGAAAAACTTATCGTTATGTATAATATATATGTATATTTCCCAAATTTTTTCAGTACTTCACAATACTTCACGGAACTTTTCCTTTACGTTAAACAACGATTAAACTCGATTGAACTAGATTAAATACAGTTACGTGCATGTAATGGTTACGTGGGAACACGTAAGAAATTCGTTACACATTACACTTCGTAAATGATGTTCATTGATGTTCGTAAATATATATATATTCGTCAATGGCCGACAACAACCTATAGTGGAGAGAACACGGTGCTAGGTCTGTGGCACCCGTATTGAAACTACACACCAGCTTCCGCCGTCACTAAAATATACGGAGTTTGAAGCATATAATACTTTAATTAGTCTGCTGATAAGAAAAAGGATTTTTTTTTTTATTAACTATGAGTGAATTTCATTTCATATATGTATGATGCATCTTTGTTGTTCAATGAATGTAAAAAAGTATATGTGAAATAGAATGCACCATCATTTATGCTATCAAGTACAATACTTGCATAGCAATATGATAGAAATTTGAATAAAACCCATACTGTAATAATTTATACATTGATGGATAAGAAAAGACGTTTTCTCGTAAGTCATGACACATATCATTTTATTGTACCACCTAAATACAGGCTATAAAATGCACAACATAAAACAAAATAGCATATTCGCTCAATATGCGTCGACTGGTGTAATTATCGAATTGCTAGAGAGCGTTGAGATTAAACAAAATTCAATCCCTAAGTATAGGTATTCAGAATATAATCTACTAAATTCATCTAAAAAGGATTAAATAAAGGATACAAATTTTTATAATATAATGTATTATAATATAATTATTATAATATAATATATTCCATAATCGAATATAAAATTTTTTAATTGTTATATAACAATCAGAAATTTTATATAATTTAACCCTTTATGCTTATTACGAGTCAAAATGAACAGAGCATAATGTAAATCTCAAAAGTATTAGGACAAATTAAAAAAATTTTATAAATTTAAAAAGTTATAACTTTAAGTAAAAAATTTATTTTCTGAAGTTCACTCGTTACAATTTTTTTTAGGATTAAAGTTAAATTTTTCACTACAACACTATTATTCCATTTTCTTGATGAATAAAGTTAGGAATAAACTATAATTTTTTAAAGTGTGAGCATAAAAGGTTAACCAAAACGCATTTAATTATACACATATTGATATTAAACTATAATCAAAACATTTATGTCATGCATTAGAGACAATAGAAGGATCACATACCTGTAATAAAATTATTAGGAAGTTTAAAACTCCACTGTATACCTGAAACAAATATGCTTTCATCATAAAATCGATAAAAAGGTTTGTGTTAAATCGAAAACAATTCACGTAAAAGAATAACCCTGACAGCACAGAATATTTATAATTAGCACCATAATTATTTATAATTACACATTCTTTAAAATACTACATAAAAATGTTGTACCTATTTTAAATAAGCCTAATTTGAAAACGTTAAAATGTAAATTAAATGTAGGTATATTATCTAATGTTTATTTTTAAATAGATAAATATTTTAAATAAATATTTAATCTTCTATTCAATGTAATGTAGAACATACCTTGTAAATGGTATTATATCCAAAGCGAAAATCTCCCGAGCCAAATTTTACCTCCCTTTGTTTTATTTGGAGTATAAATTGTAAAATCTAATAGAAATAAATGATCTAAGAAATGTAAAATAGACACTAACCTTTACGACATATTGGACACTTGTATAAATTCTACGAAATGGTTTTGTAAATAATTAAGACATTATTAAAAAATAATAAAAATATGTCATATGTGAAACAATAATCACCAATCTTATAGGTTAAATAACAATATGTTATTTTTAACTACAATATGTTTAAAATTCAAGTCATTTTTTAGTTCCAAAGTAAATTGAATTCATATTTTATTTTGTGTGTCCTCAAGAAATAAACTAAATTTGAGTCAAAATTAATCTGTTGCATTGAGAAAAATTATTCAATTCCATTGTTCCAGATAAGTTAACGGCATACTGAGTACAATCAGTGGCTATCTACAGAAATGATTAAAAATAATTCAAACTGGATGTAACATCAACATTATGAAGTCAAGTTATTCAATATTATGAATTTGACATATCCGTTAATATTCATATATTTTAGGTATTTGTACATACATTAACATTAATTACAAAAGTTTTACAATAAATATCTTTAATTTTGTAAGACAAAAAATGTATAGCGTATATGTATGTATTGTAGGTATACATTGACAGTATAATCAATAATTCAAATAATAGCTTTTTTGACGTGTAAAATAAAAAATTAGTTATAAAACAATATTCAATACTAAAGACCGTTAATGTGAAAACACAATCAATACAAATACAAAAAAAAGGCTATAACAATCTAGCTTAGATCTTTATCGCTTACATATACTCTACCGCGGTACTATCACGAATTAAATTAAATTAATAATAATTAAACTAGCTAATAGTTATAAAACTTTTTCCAGCTATACATGTTTATATACGTATGGTGTTAGTACATAATGTGCATAAATTTTCTAATATATGTACATAAGAACATAATGCAATTGTTGTTTTACATTGTTTTTGTCTTTTACGTAATAATTCGATAAAATTTATACAGATGTCCGAACTTCTGTAAACGCTGATAAAATTATGCGTAGAATAATTAAAGTCTTACGAAAATTCTGTTATAATAAATTACCTGTTCACGTAAATCATCATCCTGATTATAATTGGACAATTTGTATAGAATTTCTACCGTCTCGCTTGTCTGAAATTGTTATCCCTATAAAAATATCTTTAGAACAAAGAAAATATATGTTGCAAATGCGCATAAATAAGATATCCAAAACGTTAAGTTCTTCTTCATAAAATATGTATACGAAATAAATGTAATTAGCCAAGTATTTCATAATGCAAAACATATAAAATAAATTGAAAGTAACTAAACTTGTCAACTGGGTTATAGTGAAGAAAAAACTTGACGTGCACGAGTCGCACGCATTAAACGCAACATTCTAATACAAAACATATGATTTATAGTACGGAAATTATTTGTCAAATTAATTAACAAAATGGTCATTACGTACAGTACTACTAAAAGTATCTAAAAGTTTAAAGTGGTCTTTTTTAGTAAATCGATTTCTAGATCTCGGTCTCGGCTGTTCAATTTTATTCCAACTGGTCGTAATCAAAATACACTGATAATATCAAATAATAACCGTGTGTTTAGACGTTTTATTATGGTTTTAGTTTCTAAAGTAATTTTAATTTAAAGATTGCCGATAACAAAATTCGAGATTGAACCATAGTGGTACCATCTAGAACTTGACAACATCACGAACGTATGTAACGACGTTCTTGGCTCGTGTTATATGCCGAGACATTAACATAATTTTAATACGAGTACATTTGTCATCGGGACAGTTTCAGTTGAATTACAAAATGTAAGTCTGTGTAAAATTAAAAGTTCTATCCAAATAAATATGATTATGTCATTTGGGATAAACTGTACGTATGTAACTTCATCCATATAAAATTCTTGCTTGTGCTTATTATTCTAATTAGAAATAATTAATAATGTTTTTTTTACCATACCTTATAGTTAATAGTTTGACATAAATAATTTAATGTAAGAAACAAGATGCTACTCGGAATCAAACATAATATTGGATAAAGAAAGCTGACTGTATTTATAAGTGACCATGAGGTACGGCCATTTACGTTGTTCAAAAGTAATGTATATATATTGATAGATACAAATGCAGCGCCTATAAAGTACCACAGCATGAATAGTAACATTTGTATGTGGAATACTTTGTTTAGTTTACGTGATATAAGGCATAGTTGTAGATGGACGTGCCTATAAATAAATAGCACTAATCAATAATAATCAATCCATAAAGAAACATATAAAAAGTACTAAATAAAACATATTTTTAGAGTGGAATTTTATTTAAGCTATAGTTGTAACTTTCAATTAGTTTGAAATGTGCGATTATTTCAGTTGAAGTTCATTATTTTTGTAGCTATATGATATGCGTATGATCCACACTTAACTTGAAAACTTTCAATATATCTTTCATCTTTTATGGTACTAAAAATATTTTAGATAAAAATAGCATGAGGTACGTGATACGTATTTTGATTACATTAGTTATTTTTGTAGATGGAGGTCCAATATGAAGTTCAACACTTTTTCAAATGTAATTATTGGATTACAAATTAGTTCGGTCCGTTTTCCAAAAGATGATCGCCTCCAAAGACGAGTCATTTTTTCGAGATGGAATTCGAAAATTGTCTGAGAGATGGGAAAAAGTAGTAGCCAGCGATGGACAATACTTTAATTAATCTGTTCATTCATTTTGTTTTGAAGTAAATGCATTTTTGAACACAAAAAACGGACCAAACTAATTTGTACACCTAATACATATATATATTTTTATATGATATGATTTCTTTCTAATTAGTCTAAAATTAATATAAATTAGTTTAAAAATTAATATAAATATATAAAAAAATAGCTTTCAATATACGTATAACATTTTAGATCAATATGCCAGATCTCGAAGAAAGAATAAAATATCTCGTAATTTATATTACAGGTTTTTTAAATTTATCATACTTTTTCGCATTACCTTAAACCGATATATGCTAAATAATTGGAAAAACCATATTATGTAAAAAAAATGATATAATTTCATTAAAACAAACGAAAGTAATCATCATATCTGGAGACACGGTAGTGTCTCGGCGCTAAGCCAAGCGCAGCGACATTGGGCGCATTCAGCGGACTCAACAGTTGAGTGAGCGCTCGCTGTTATTGCTGTATTCTTTTAGATCATTCAATCAGAATTTTAGATCTGGAAGAATACACCAATAATAATAGCGAGCGCTCACTCAACTGTTGAGTCCGCTGAATGCGCCCATTGTCGTGGCTACTTTACGCGAGATTATCAAATCTCAATAACGGCTGAACTGATCAAGTTCTATATACTCTCAATCGATAGCCACTGCTTAAATTGTATAATAAAGGTGCTTTTATTTTTTTTACGTGCCCTATGAGTGGAAATATCGCGACGCAAAGTCCGAATCTGTAACTTTCTAGATCGTTTTTAAGATACATCGTTGTCATCATTATTATTATTATTATTATTAACGTCGTCGATCAGAGAGAAATGTACGGTTCGTTTTTTCGATAATAAAGGGCTTTTGACTTTATGTCTATCTATTATATTATTATCTTTTTAACGCCTCTATCTAAACTTATTACTGTGTCCATTTTACTAGAATGCGATCTGAGTTCTTAGATCTCAAGAATGTGTAGCTAATTAATATGTAGTTTTTACGGAAAGTCTATAAGTCGACTGGCAACACATTTTTCGATCGGAGAATTCGGATCGAATTCGAGCACTGTATAGACACAGAGCTTAATGTACACCGCGAACAGTTACTTTCTAAACGTTTTTTAAAATATTCTATGTATTTCACTTTCGGTGAATTACAAAATTTAAAAGAAGAAATACTGTAAGCATCCAAATATGGGAGCTCATTTGTGTATGTACACCGTAATTCTTTTCAAAAATTACATTATAATCCATATATATTGCTTGCGATTCTTAGCTCCTGTTATCCGTTGACTGACTAAAATGGATCTGTTTTCCCTTCTACATCTGTGATCTGCATTATTTTCGAAAATATCGGAATAAATTACACGTAATAGGTTATTGACTTGATGAAATCTGGAGCTCGTGTATCTGAATTGAATGAATAAAGAGACTCAATTAAATCTTTCAGCAAAATTAAAATACGTATAGGTATGTTATAAACTTTAAAATCATTATTAAATAATCAAAGTCAAACTAAATGTTGACATATGTACTAACCCAAGAACAGTTCCACAAATCAAAGCACTTGAAGCAATTATATACTCAAAATATTTGTAGATGTATATAATATAAAAATATCTAATAAAGGTCGCAAATAAATGTGAGGTATTGAATGAATATGTAGCAAAAATAGAATAAATTGATATCACTAAATCAATAAAAGGGTATATATTCCATCCAATTATTATTCGAAGTATCCAGTTACGCAGCACTTGGTATTTCTTTGGAACACCGAGTGCTTCCAATGTGTCGTCTACTATGGAGAGTTCATGTAAACATATCTTCAATTCCTTTAAAAAATCATTTAGATTTTTATGCAACATAAAATAGAAACTATTATAAGTTTATACTTGAAGTAATAAAAATTGCTATTGCAATGTGTACAGTAGAGCTACCAAAAATGGTAGCTAAAGTTTTATTGCAATTTAGTTAGTTCTTATACATAAGACATAAATAAATTATTTTAAAAACGAATTCATGGTCGCAATAATATAAATACAAATCTTAATTTTATCAAACAAACTTTGTCTACAATAAATATTAATATATTAATATTAAAATTGATTCTTTTAAAAAAAATTTACAAAATCGTATTCATCCAAAATAAAAAATTTGTTATTACATATCAAACTTCTTTAATTTCAATTAAAAATCCGTTTAAATTTAAGAAACATTCAAAGATCAAGTAATAGAGACTGGGAAAGAATTAAAAATTTTACCTTATAACGATAGAAGCTGATAAGAATAGACATAAGGGCAATCAAGACACATAAAAGGTTGATGATGTCTGCAAAGTCTATTAAATTATGCCATTGGTAGTATATTTTATAATGAATGAAGTATATAAGAGTACCCAATACAGCCAAAGCATACAGGCAAGAGAAATACAACCTAGGTTGTCCATGTGGATATTCAAACAAGCTCAAACAGTGGAACGAACTTATAATAAATAATGGTGCCAGTGTTGACTGTAACGATTTTGTCATAGTTTTTCGATCGTCTACTAGTAACTTGAAATAATTTTTGCTGCATGAAAGGCAAACGTACGAGTTTAAATATTTTTTATAAGAATTTCAGAAATAGTTTGTAAAGATCCTTTAAAAACTGCAGAAGAATTACACTGTGAAGTGCTTATATTGGAGGATAAAATTGATACATACGTGTATCAACTAATAAGTACTGAGCGACTATATAAGTACACATATGATACAGAATAAATTGCTTTGCTCTAGTGAAATTTTTATTTGTACGTATACTTTATTCAAGCATACAAATTACTATAATCGTAACTATTCTTTCAATATTAATTCTTTATACTAGGTTCCAAAGTAGTTCATGGATGATATTTATTTACGACGCTTTTAACGTCGTATCGATTAGAGTTGAAGTAGATAACTTCGATAAAGTGTTTTACGTATTATATAGAAACTAATTCTCATAATATAACATTATTTGTAAATTTAAAAATTATATAGTTAATATATAACGCTTGTAACACTCTGAAGAAAATTTTGGTCCGAGTGGTCGTTAATCATTGTCAAACTTAAATTGTCCAATTTAATGAAGTTAATTTATTAATACAATAACTGGGGATTCATTAATATTATCAATATGTCAAATGATGTCATCAATATGTCATATGCAGAAATGTCTAATATATAAAAGACATGCGACCACCGTTGAAACTCGAAACATACCAGCGC
The DNA here is from genome assembly GCF_001594065.2 of Cyphomyrmex costatus. Lineage (NCBI taxonomy): Eukaryota > Metazoa > Arthropoda > Insecta > Hymenoptera > Formicidae > Cyphomyrmex > Cyphomyrmex costatus. The sequence continues at coordinate 263,015 of NW_017279883.1, forward strand.
TGGCACCCTTGAGCGGCAGGAACTAAGTTTACCACCTTTTATTATTATTATAATAGTAATTTAATTTCGAAATGCAAATTTCTTTTGATTTCCTGTGAATCTGTAACTTCTAATGTGTGCTTTACGAACACTTTTCCATAGGCAAAAAATGTTTTTCAGCAAGGGACGAATTTGTATAATGTAACATATTGAATTTGTTGTCCTTGTTTACCATTATTTAACAAAAAGATGTCATTTTTCATTGGTCTTTTGTTGAAACTTGTCAAAATGTATGTTAGGAAGACGCTACGCTAACGTCGTTCACGGAGCTTGCTAACGTTATTGCGTTATTGATTCCAGGAACAGTATTGATAGCGTTTGCGTTTATAATGTGAATAGCATCTCCTCGAACGCATTCTATAAAGTTATTATTTACTTGCGTAATAATATTTTTATATTTGAAGAGGGCTTAATATAAAGCCAAAACACATATGTAGTAGACATATAATTTTATTTTATATTTTATAAATATATAATTTTATTATGTCAAAAAGGTTTATTATTTAATTGTATTATTATTAATTTTAAAATAAACATAAATATTTTTTCTTATTATTTTTTTTTATTATTCTTTGACTCTTATATGCACTATATTTATATATTTTTTAATTTTAAGTATTCTTTTTTTAATTTTTGTATTTTGAAATTATTTATTAAAACTGCTTGATTTTTGTGACATACGCTTACAAATTTTTTTAATCAAAAAATTAAATAATTTTATAATCATATTTAATGTAATAATAATTATTAATTTATTATTCATTTTTACATGTAATACTGCAATGTCATCAATATTTTGTATTTTATGATAATTGTATCATGTAACTTATATGTGTGAATAACAAAATTAAAACAATATAAATAAAAAAGGGGCAAAGAGCCGATGATGTAACAAACAAAAAACTTTCATTCAAATAATAATAATAATATATGTATAGCTACAAATGTTGCGACTCCGATCGGGTCATTCTCAATGTTACAATAAAGACAAATAATAATTCGTTATCATCTGGTAAATATTACAAAATTCATTATCCTTCTAAAATTATTTTGTTCGTAAATTTTAATTTAATAAAAAAAAATGAAATTTACCTATATATGTTACTATATACTTTATACCTATATAATAATCTAAATTGTAATTGTTATTTAAATTTGATTTAAATTGTAATTGTTATTTAATTTTATTTTAAGAAAAATTACATTCTGATGCCAAAAATAATTTTTTTAAAATTAACTTTTTTTTAACTTAAGTTAATTTTAATCTTACCTTAATTTTAGTTAAGTTTATTTTTTATTCTTTCAACTTTTATTTTAACTTTATTACGTAAATTTTAATTTTAACTATTACATTACCTTAACTATTACATTAATTTTATTAACTTAATTTCATTACGTTATCTGACATCATCGAAGTTATGTGTTCTTATAAAGGGATATGTTCATTTGCAATTTTGCTCTAATTTTTAATATTAGATGTCGTAAAAAGAAATTCATTATTTTTGCATGAAATTATAATGGAAAAATAATGGATTTCTTTTTACTACACCTCTATTATTATAACTACGGCCTAGGTCCGGACATTCCAGCTCGGTCACAAGCTCCGCGCGAAGAACCGCTGGCGCAGGTGAATTCAATAGCGCCGAGACATTACCGTGTCTCCAAATGTAAACAAAGCGTGGAGAGTTTGTTCAGCAAGCATCTTACTCGCATGCAGCGATTCTCCGCGCGGAGCCCGTGAGTCCGAACATCCTGACCCTAATTATAACTACTAAGTATATATCACCACGATGTAGATTACCATCTTTTGCGTTCTTTTTTATTTATTGACACTCTCTACATTTTATTTTATAAGCAAAATAATCAAAAGGCTCAGTTGAATAAATCAAAAGAAACAAATAAAATGCCAATATGAGCCAACACAAGTTATCAGTGTGTACATTTTATACAATTTATTTGAAATGAATAATAAAGCGTATACGTTTTGAACTACGGTTAAGGTCTTCTTTAGTACATATTAAATTAATATATTTTAGTACATATAATTAATATATTTAAAAATAACAATTCAAAATAAAAATTAAATTAAATTACATCCATGATGGTAGCGCATACAAACTATACATTATATTAAAGTGTGAGGTAAGAAATACTAAACTAATTTGGACATTATCATCTTAGTTCGAATACAAAGTCTATAGCAAGGTATCTGGATTCGACTTCCGACCGAGGTAATATTTTTCGCAATAAGAATAATTATTTCCAGATTTAGTTTTTTCATATTATTAGAGTTGCGCGCGTTTCAAGACCAACGATTGTTCGGCACGCAATTTGGGGGAACTACGTATATTAGTTAATTATTTGTTTTAATTCGTGATAGTACGTCGGTAGTTTATATGTAAGCGATTAAAGATTCAAAGGTGGTGCTCGGGGCCCCGTGGGGATCTTACCGCATGACGCCCCTGCCGGCTCGTCTATCGTTCCTGCAACCATTCAGCCTGCGACGCCTAACGCGTTCGACGGCGCTCGCAAAATCTGCACATATTGCAAAAATTATGGGCATTTGTTCAATGAATGTCGAAAGAGACAATATAGATTCAACAATCCTAATATTAATAACAATAATATTAACAATAATGTACCTGCATCTCCACAAACGGTAAATCGCTTCGAGACCTCGGCCAGCGGGACCGTACGAGGCCAGAGAATGTTTGTCCCGTCCTTCCACTAGAATGTGTCATCGAGGATTATTCATTATACGCTCTCCGGTCCGACACCGGCGACATACCCGTCATCGAGCTTCAATCCGCCTCTTTCAGAGGACCAGTAGCATTTATGCTAGATACAGGCGATCAGCCTAATACAGTAAAACGAAACTGCATTAATGAAAACTTAACTATTAATACTAATGAGATTTTGCAACTTACCGGTATAACAGAAAATGTGGTTAACACGCTTGGATCCGTTCAAATCAATGCAATGTCTGTCCCGGTAGTATTTCACGTCGTCTCCAATGACTTCCCTATAATTCCACAAGGAATATTAGGCTCCACATTTTTTATTGAACAAAACGCATGCATAAACTATGCTGAAAATAACATTACCTGGCGTGGTCAATCACTTCCATTTAAACAAAGAGAATCTGTTAAAATTCCTGCTCGCACGAATTCAGGATTTGTAATTCGTATATCTCTCTCTCAAATCCAGAGATTAAAACGGGATATCTCCCACGACTTATTGTCAGATATATTTTAACTTCAGCTTGCTTTTAGCATAAATGTTTCAAGGAAGATAAATACAATTGTAACGTGGAGATCTTGAATGTAATCGCTTATTTGTGCTCGGTACAAATCTATTCGTACAATCAGTGATCGACATGATTCACGAATATATGTTATATATGTTATAATAGTTGGCATTAATAATGAAGAAAGCGACGATAACCTTCTGATATAACAGATAATACTATACTTATAATCGTAAATTTATTTGAAAAACTGTATGTATCCGGCCGGCCAAGACGATACCGGTATGTATCCTGTCGGCGTGTGGGAAGCTGGTATAACGTATCCTGCTGGCGTGTGTGAAGCCGGTATAACATATCTTGCTGGCGTGTGTGAAGCCGGTACGTATCTTACTGGTAAATACGAGGCCGGTACGTATCGTCCCAGAGTGGATGATACCGGAACATTTCCTACCGGCGCGGACGGAGCCGGTATGTATTCTGCCGGTGGGTTTGATGTAGTTGAAAAGACTTGTGGAGCAACAAAGAGATGACAAAGACGGCATGGCGAGCGCAGGTAAACTTTGTTTAGTAGTCGAGGAATACATCTTATATGGATCTCTTTTATCTTCTTGTTTCTGTTTCTGAATCGTTCGGTGAGTTTCTTGCTTTACTTCCTGTAAATAAAATTTTAAATAATTTTATTTATATGTATGCTTATGTTATTCCGCGTGATCATCTGTCAGAAATTTTTAAAATTTTTCATATTTACAATTAAAAACATATAGTAAATAGGAGAAGCAAACATATTGACGTAAAGATTAGATATACCCATGAACTATATGTGTGTGTGTGTGTGTGTGTGTGTGGTGTGTGTGTGTGTGTTATCTGAAAATTTTATATCTTAATATTTTCTAATAAACTGTTACTTATTTCTGCGGAAGAGTTTCCAAAGAGATCACACTTGCGGACGAACTAAAACTGACTCCAGAGTCCAGTCTCGAAGCTCCAGCTTCGGGAATCGTACTCATACTCCTGTCACTCCTGATTCGTCTGCGCTCTCGCAGCCTTTACTACTGCGTATTACCACTATGGAGCATGTTCGAGACTGCACTTCCCTCCCTCCCCCCTCACTCTCTCTCTCTCTCTCTCATACTTACTCTATTATTCCTGCAGAATTGTTTTTTTTCCGAAGGAACTATCTTATGGAAATGAAGTAAATATTTGAACAAGTATCTTTTCAATGAATTGCACAAATCACCAGTTATAATACACGGTAACAATAATAAAATCGAAAAGAGAAATCTTAAAAAAAAAAACAGAAAAAAATTGAGAAAAAGAAGTTAAACTATAAAAAAAAAAATAAAACAAGAAAATAAAAAAAAAATTAAAAATGGGCAAAAAAAAAACAAAAAAAAAGGGAATATACACTCACCACCTTCACGTTGGTTATTCCTGGGTTCGGCAGAGAGCGAGATAACCTAATGCGTGTGATATGTTTTATAAATTAGTCCAATTCGGAATCTATCAAATATGTATTTACTTATTAAAGAAAGTTATATTTTTCGAAATAAAAGAATATATGACTAAAAAGATACGAAAAAACGCGATTTTTTAGGGTTTTTTTTTTAGTTTTGACTTGAAAATGACCTTGGCGACAATTTTTTTATCATATTCGTAATAAGCACATCAAAATACATAAATATATGAAATTACAGCTAAGAGCATTATTCGCAAATACAACCGTTTATTAAAAAATTTAATATTTCAACTCCCATTTTCAGCCCTTAAAACATCATGTCTATCTACACTGAGAAAGATATCCAATGTTTTTGATCGGTAATAACCGTTCTACTGCTTTTTCCGATCAATTTCGATCGGATTCAGGGTTATTCGATGAGGTGACGAACACCTTTATCCGATGAAATGTAATTTCCGATTACATGTGAACGGAATATGAACCGCCATATGCCTATCCGTTCAAATTTCATCGGATAAACGTACAACTTGATCGGACATTAACTTTGAACGGATAAAAAGAGAGTATTTTATCCGATCAGATTTGATATGGAATTGGAAGGGGCTGGCCAATCACGGAATGGTTACGTGTGATCGGATATTATTTCCATATAGGCTCTTTATTCTAGGCTGGTGTCATTATACTTATAGTTCTGAAGGATTACTCGACCATAACAGACACGTTTCGGCTCGTCTCGTTCGTTCATTCTGACGCGCGTTATTGCCGACGTAGACGGCATATATTATATATACATATATAGGGTGTGTGCGTGCGTGCGGGCGTGCGTGCGTGCGTGCGGGCGTGCGTGCGTGCGTGCGTACGTGCGTGCGTGCGTGCGTGTGTGTGTGTGTGTGTGTGTGTGTGTGTGTGTGTTGTGTGTGTACCCTATATATATGTATATTTCATATAAAATCGCTGCACTGAGAAAAATATCCAGGCTTTTTCCAATCATTAATGATCGGATTGTCCGTCCAAAAATTAACAAACGGTTATTTCCGATTACCTTGATCGGACAAAAGATCCGATCAAATATTTAATCGGAAATAAATTTATCGGAATATCCGATGAGAAACATCCGATCATTATTTTTTGAACGGACTATTTTCGACCACATTATGTCCGATCAAATATTTGATCGGATCTTTTGTCCGATTAAGATAATCGAAAATAATCGTTTGTTAATTTTTGGACGGACAATCCGATCATTATAATGATCGGAAAAAGCCTGGATATTTTTCTCAGTGTACTATTCGACTTGTAGAGGTCGCTCAAAGCACTAGTAAACCTCCTTTGCACGCAAATTATCCAGAATTTTCGTGTATTAATAAAAATTTGAGCTCAAAAACTCAAATATTAGGTAATGTTTCTCCTCATACCCAACCAAGTTTGACTGAAACAAAAACCACAACCGAAAATTCACTCATTGCATGCAATACAAAAAACCAAACACTATGTAGTACAAATAACATTGATAATAATTTACCACTGAAAAAATCCAAACTAACAAATAAGAAAAATTCAAATTTTGCTCCATCTACCTCATTTATAAGTAACAAAGAAAAGGAAATTAAGAATCCACTTTCTTTGTCTACTATTGAGGTACAGTTACCTCTCAATATTTTTAACAATAAATTATTCAAAGGCACATTAAGAGATGCCGACAATTCAAATCAATTTACCTCTCGTTATAATAACATTATCGTTCCTTATAACAAATCTATTAATACTATTTTTACTAATTCTTTTGCTACTCATTCTACTAATTCTATCGAATCTTTAGCTATGAGCATTCACGAAGGTCCCCCTGTTCGCAAGACGTCACCAACATGGAGTTGGTTTAGGATATGTATATATTTTTTGTAATTTAATTTCACTGAAGATGACTGGAATTCAGTCGAAACGTATGAATTTTGTAATTTTGTAATTTTTGTAATCTTTTGAAAGAGATTTTTTAATATATCTATATTTTAACGCATTGACAACCGCGTAGATTTTAAATTTACTCTCACTTGCCTGTTTTGTAATATATTTGATTGTTTGTTTATCGAGAGTCCAATATAGACGTTAATATTTATAAATTTTATAATTATGTATTTAAGATGTATATTGTGCACTATATATTTACATCGTATGTTATGAATTTATTCGAAATATTTGGAATCAAAGACAAAAACATGAACAAAATTTACGATAAAAATTGTTACCTTCTTTAGAAGTATTCTTGGCATTTTCTGCACAATTATCGAAATATTTTTGCAGAGTATCGATCTGCTTGAACAGAATGTCTCTAAATGTTTCAATTTCGGCCAACTTTTCCTTCAATCCTCTAATGCCACGTTTAATAAGACTACTAGCACTCGTTGTCGATTGTGTATTTGATATGAGCAAAATGGCACTACCGTGTCGTTTGAGACTATTCTCGCTTCCATAACCATTGTATATTAGTATCTTCACTATTTACGTCATTAGTGTTTACAATGTTAAATGTATAAATAAGACAAAGTACCATCTTTGAGTACAATAAATCTAGTTTGCCAGCCATGTATGTAATTTGTCCATTTGGATAGTATACCCTGAAGTTCCGGAACTATGACTCCGTCAGAGTCGTCGACATCGCCGTCGATCTCGGCATCAATGTCAAATGAAACGTCAATCGAGGAAAATGCTTGAAAATTATTCCGTTTTCCCTAAAAAACATAATAGAAATCTAAGGAATATAATTTACATTTAAATTCGGGCTTTTTAAGCGCCCTTAACTTATAGTTAAAAAAAAAAGTAATTTACCCAAGACTAACTTACTCTATGATTCCTCCTGATATTGAATTAGCTCGTCGTATATGCGTGTCGTACAAGGTTCGGCAAGATGAGTATTCGCGTCAGATCGGTGATGAAAAATGGAGTATAATAAAATAAAATAAAGTAAAATAAAATAAACGAACACGATTTATACTCTCTCCAACGAGCATATTGGAGCATGTTGGAGCGTGCGACGCGAACAAACCTACCATATAAAGATAAAATCACGTAGAGAACGGTGAGGTACGCTACAAAATAAATAAAAATAATAATGAATCCCAACATCTTGATGTGCTGTAAATAGGTAATATATGATGCAGCATCCTACCCTTTGATATGCCAATTTATATCTTTTAACCTGAAAAACAAATTATGAATTATTGTGTGTGTGTGTGTGTGTGACTTAATTAAGTTACAGTAAGTAAGAGTTACAGTAAAAGGTAAAAGTTCTGTAGATTTGCCCATATATTTATCTGTTATATAGAAAGTTCAGCATTTCTTCCCTCGAAAACTATCGACTTCTAGAAAAAATGATAAGGAACAAAAGATACTTAGAATGCGTCAAGAAATATTTCAGAATTTTTTCAGAATTTTTCGTAAATTCTAGAAAATTTTCAAAAAATTGGAATAAAAAACAAGGAAAGAATTATCGCCTATAACGGTCAAAGCTAGATCAAAGTGCTTATTATAAATATGTGTGAATTTTTATATATACTACATATGTAGTCCCCCCATAATTGCGCGATGATAACATTCAGACATAACGCATAAATACTACAGTAGTATTATAATATCACCAATAAATACTTGATTAATTACAAATAAATATAAAGATGTTAATTTAAAATTCCGTAAATAATTGGATCTTATTAATTTTAGTATATTGCGAAGAATATCACAAGTTGGCGTTTCATCCCGGCTTCCACTACTGGACTCATCAGTAAGGTAATGTAGTGGGAGCCTACCTTATACGCCTGTGTTAGATGTTAAGTCGAGGTACTATATGAAGAATTATACGTGTGTCAAAGCACTTGCGAGAATTTGAGAATAACTATAGACCTCTGAAGGCGAGTCGACGAAGTGATATTTTTCGCAATATTTATTTTTTAAGAAATAGCGTCTTTTTGCAGGCAACGCGTAATGGAATAAAAAAATTTTCAAAAATGTCACCGAAAAATCAGAAAAAATTTTAGTGTTTTCCTCGATGAATTCTGATAACTTTTCATACTTCTCATTTTTTCGAAAAAGTTCATAGTTTTCGAGTTAGAGCGCCCTCAAAATTTTCAAAAATAAATTTGTTTCGGACGCCATTTTGAGGACCGCCATGTTAAATTTTTTTTCGGACCATACATATTTTAAAATTTAAAACTCGAAAACGCTTTTCTATGTGGTAAAGGATGTGTATATTGCCGGTATCATATAGAAATTTTAGACCTAAAATTTTATTTAGTCAAAAAAATGACATTTTTTTGCAATAAATTGTATACAACTTTTTAAGCATTGGTGTTAGGCAAATTCTGAGGTCATATTCTGAAAGAACATGAAATTTTACGTCGAGTATCATGGGTCTGATTTTTTTTTTGGCATAAATAATATGAAAAGAAACTGGATGAAAATGAGTTCAGAATTGAAGACATTCAGGACTTAATGGGTTAAAAGATGATCTGTACTTAAAGACAGTTGTCAGAACTGAGAATAAAGAAACATAACTCAGTTGATCGGATGTCAAAGATATTTACCTTTGTGAGGGTAATGACCCTAACAAATAATCGTATGTTTTGTCTAATTTCTCTATGTCTTTTTATGTGTTTATACCATTCTTTTGTTCTCTGATCTTTTATGAAAGCATCTCAGAAATCAGTCTCTTTTTATAATGTGATTCTACATCCATAATACGACTAAATTGTTATGTTATTATCATTCTTGAAGGCCTCGCACATCATTAAGCAGTGATCCTTGCAACACAAAGCACAGCGCTCTCTTTTCTTCTGAGCATGATGTGCGCGAGCGACTTTTGAGCCACTAAACTTCCCTGGATTTGCATCGAGCTTGCTATCGGATATGGCTTCTAGTGTCAGCAATCGACGTTCCAGGAATTCCTGCAGCTCCGCGAACGACGGTGGCAGTGTTTTGCCACCAATGTGCTCTTCCTATCGAGTTCGAGTTCGTGGATCCAGCAACTCTGTGATCCAGTACACATACAGGTCCTCTCCATTAGTTATGGGTCGCACAATATTGGCGAGGGCTCCTGCTGTATTTCTGGCGCAATGAAAGAGCTTACGCAGATCAGTGGCTGACTCCGATTTCAGTTTTGGCAAGGCCAAGAGAGTTGCGTAAAAGGATCGAACCAGCAGTCTCGTATTTTCGTACTCATCGATAAGAGATTGCCACGCAAGCGAGAAGTTACTTCCTGTCGTAGGTAAATTTTTTATGAGTAATTCCGCTTCTCCCTTCAGGCTCGTCTTCAAATAATGCATCTTCGTGACGTCGGAAATGGATGAGCCCTTTACGATCAATGATCAGAAGAGATCTCGAAAGGCTGGCCAATCCTCGTATTTATCCGAGAATTGTGGGATCTGGAGACGTGGCAGTGTGGTGCCGGAAGACGCAGCAGCTTCCACATGTACCTTTGTCTCCTCCTTGGTTGCTTCACTACTCATCGAGTCCTCGATTTCGACAAGCATGGCTCTTTGATGAGTATATACTTCTTCTGTCTGTCCCATGAAGTTCTTCAGACAATATTCGTGTTTCTTCAAGTCCTTGAGATAACTATCCCGTAAACGCTCGTGCTGCGCCTCGAATTTCTGCCATTTGGCATCGAGGAGCTTAAGCATGGTGGACACGAGTGCTTTCGTAGGTTTTGCGGCGCCTGACTTCCTCAGGTTTTCATGTATGCACGCGATGCGCCCGTAAAAATCTACTTGAGCCTCAATTATTGCCTTCATCCTTCTCTTTTCAGATTCACGCAAAGGAACGTCTTAAGGGGAGGCACCTGTCTTATTTTGACCCCTCGAAATTCTAATGACTGAAGGTGCTCGTATTTTTATTCTTCGTCGATTTTGAGGTCAAAAACATACCAGATTGTTATAAAAAAAAAATTCGAATTTTTCACTGAAAAAAAAATTTTATTTTTTCAATCGTAAAAGATATTGTCAAATGCATACGAGAGATTATTCGAAATGTTGAGAAGATCATATAAAAAAATTACCATAATAAAATATTGAGAATTGTAAGAGAAGATAGATTTTTAAGATTGAACTTAAGGAATTTCAACTACTGAAATCACAAATTAATTGAAAAACATTATTTTTTTGGCTTAGAAATATATTTTTTCAATACATAAGAACGTTTATGACAATTCTGAATATATATACATACAGCCATCTATGCATATAAAATTATATACGTATATGTAATGATAACGTAAAAACTAAGTATTTCAGAACAGCCCCGCTCCATACATAGTTCCTTCGTTTTCAACATAATTCTCCTCCCTTCTGTTCGTTGCGCGTGCTATAATGCGTCTAGCTTTTCTGAATTTTTCGGTTGATTTTTCTATGCCTCTTGCTAGTCTCCGAGAGTCCATGTTTTTTGCTAGCCTTAGAGTTTCCGTGCCAGTAGATAGCCCTAATTGCGTCAGAATGTCAGATACTGTTCTTGTGGTCTCGAGGTTATATTCGCATATAGCCAAAGAAGTTGAAATTTTTACACGAGATTTGCCAACAAACACTTCTTTTGGACATCTACTCCAAATAATGTTATGCAAACTTTCATTTGCGTTCTGAGTCAGACATCTTGAGCAACGCAATAATAAGGAATCTTCAGACAATCTTTGATATAACGGTAGAATTTTATCAAAACACAACTGACTAAGAGGTGTATGGATATTTCCATTGTGAGGTCGTGGTTCCTTATTATTCGCCTTGTCTGCTTGAAAGAAACACCAAGATGATGATCCTTCTGGACACAAAAAGTGCTGAGGTTTCAGATCAGTCGAAACAGCATGGTAAATCGAGGCCAGGATCGCGTCTCTCATAGCCTATTGATAAATGTTCATCAAATTATAAAGCCCATGCATTTTTGGATACCATTTGTGAATACTTGAGAAATTCATATTTATACTCACATCAATATCGTTTTTATGCCTGTAAATAGCCTTCTTATAATATTCCGCAAACTTTTGTATCGTAGTTTTCTTCAGCTGTCCATATCCTCGACCGCCGAGGGTCACTTTACGTGCTTTTTCCTCCGATACTATGTTGCATAGCCCAGTGTACAGTCTAGAAATAGTTGTGTGGTATAAATATACTGCTTATCAGTTATTAGAAATGACAAAAAGAAGCAATCACATAAATAAATCAACTTACCTTTTTCCTACATGATTGACACATTCTTCTTTGTCAATTTCATGACCTGCACCATAAACATTTAGGCTAGTTAGGTGGTTGAAGGTTTTCGAGTCCCCATCTGATAGCATTTTCTTATATCGGAAACCATATTCGATAGAACGCTTCCAAAGTTTTTCAGCAATCGATACTTCCATAGCTCCAGCGGATCCATCATGGTTCTTTGTACAATCTTCGGCATGCCCTTTAGACCAGATATCAAATTCCGACGATTTTTCACCTAACTCAGCAGCAGCAATTGCGCAAGTATGACAATATTTGGTCATAATATCGTAATCAATAACAAATCCCGTGTCTATGTCGATAACGCATCCTACACCATGCTTCGATTTATAGCCACGCGTGAGCCAAGTGCCATCGTAACTGACTCCAATATCTACGATTTCTTGATTTTCTGTTCTTTCGTTATCTTCTATTTGCACATCTGCAATTGATCTCTCTTCGACTATACCACCATTTTCATTTATTTCACTTTCCACTATAAAATTATCTAATGATCCCTCCTCTTCTTCGACTATTTCTAATTCCACTTCTATTGCATGTTTTTCTGTGACATTATCCTACGAAGAATAAAAATACGAGCACCTTCAGTCATTAGAATTTCGAGGGGTCAAAATAAGACAGGTGCCTCCCCTTAAACTGCACGATGAGCGAACTTACTCAGAAACTACCGATTTACCGAAATCCGGCTCGAAGGACCAAAAATGTAGCGGAGCGGAAAAGATGAGGACAAAAATTAAGACACGTATTACACTTTTCACTAACACCTTCTTAATATTAAATTTATGTGAACAACTGATGAATATGCCACTATCCTTTTTATATCAACTTGAACTATACATAATAATCTTGAAACTACCCCTCCTACAATTCTAATCCTTATAATTCAATTTTTCCCATTTGTTACGGATTTCCATCCGTCTCCTTCTTTCTTTAGTCAATTAATTTAACTCCTGTTTATATCATAAAATTCTGTATAGCGTTATCCGCGTCAGCTGACTCTGATTTAAATCTCGCTTTAACGAGTGTCAATATTAGAGGGAATACCAAATAAGGCAATGTATCGACTCTGTTTACATTCTCACACTGATACTCGTATCAGTGAGCTGTTCCGAGGAATTTCTCGAATTTTCAGAGAAACAATATAGGTCAAGCGTCGCCGATCTCAGAGTCAGTCGCGCGTTAGACACTTAGTAAAACAGAGCACTTGAAATAAACGACCTTTCGAATTGGAATCTCGAATTCTTTAATTTCCTCACGCCAAGCCCTACTGCAATTACTGCAGTACCAGGTAGTCAGTGCGAACAACTTACTTGCACGTTAAACACCATTTAATATTAATTTATAATAATTTATAAATTTCTATTAATCGAATAATCCCATAACCTCCTATTTTTAATAAAATCCCAGCTAACACACAATTAACTTTATTAATTTTTATCGCACGAAACAATAAGTACAAATACAAAACTGAATTTAATAAATGATCTCAATAGAGGTTTTTCAATAGAGGGAGTATGGTCGTTTTATTGATTATTCAATAAACATAGTTTTGTGTGCGAAAATGTTAGACACCCTTATTATTATAGTGTATATAATATAGTATATATACAATTTTCAAGTGTATTTTATAATACTATCGTGACATCCTAATTAGCTAAATATGATAAAAAAATCTAAATGTAAGGCAAAAAATATATTTTATTTAATGTTGCATTATAATTTTCGTTAAAAAAATGCTAACATGCAACAAATGTCATCATATATGTATATAGCTAGAATATATATCAATTTATCTAAAATATTAGTCATTCTTTATCAATACACATCTTAGAACATTATATATATCGAGCTTAGTGAAAAACAGGAAATGACAAGGAAAAAAAGACGAGAAAAAAGATAATAAAAAAAAATTATAACGATGCAGAAAGATATTTTAAAATTAAAGCGTCTCACAATGTAAAATTGATAATACAACGTAGGCAGTTTTGTATGGCAACTGAATATATTTAATGGTAACACGTGACAATGGTCATGACAATGACATCAGATTAGACAATTGCTCAACTTTGAATATACCTACCCGGGAACTTTCAATAGGTACATTATAAAAGTTACGTTTGCTACAAAATTTCCTACCGATTACAATTGGAACCTGCAAATGATCAGAAAAAGCTATATTTGCAACTTGAATAATTTCACCGTCAGCAGTATCACAGCAATTATTGGGAGCATTATTTGTTATTTTGAATAACGGAAGTGCAGCACCACGATATTGGCGCCTGCAACCTGGTAACACCGGACCGATACTATGCGGAGAAAAAAGTTTAAGAAATATACTTATGATTTTGTGGTTTTACTGTTGGATTTTCGGCCTCGAATGACATGATTTCTCCAAGTCTTCGGCCAATTTGCTCAAGTGGTCTGTTGCGTGCTCTAACTTTTCGTTTTATGCTTTGCATGTAATTTTCAAAGGGAAATGCAGATATTGTATCCAGACTGAAATCAACTAATTTGTCAGCAAAATATTCTGCATCGTCAGCTATATGTATGTTATTGTGAAAATTATGCGTAATGAAATTTTTATCATACAATACTTCAGTCCATTGAACAAAATGTTTTAAAATATCTTTAGCAAATTGTCGGAGCTCTCGTTCTTTGTACAGATGCAGATTTAATAAAATTTTCATTGCACAATGAAATTCTAAAAAGTGAACATATTTTTGTTCGCTTAGAATATTTTTTAACACAACTGGGCCTACATACAACATGAATAATCTGAATTCTGTCCCTTTCCACCGTAAAACAATGAACAGCTCTCTACACTTCTTGCGAATTCTGCAGGAATATAACATTGAAGTTCAACAAGATGGTTCGACGGCATTTCGACCTGAGTTGCAGAAAGTCTATGAGGAATTTGTCCCTTGTACCACATATTCAATATCATTGTACGCATTACACCAAGCCATTGTAAATGTAAATAATCGAGAATGAAATGATGCACAAAATCTAAACCTACAATGTTGATCAGTGGAGTAACTCGACGGCGAAAATCACCATCTCTCCATTCTAGAAAATCCTTACTAGTGCGAGCAGGCTTTCCAAATCATCGAATATTCGTCGATTGTCAGAGGTGACACCGCGAACAGTGCACCTAGTACAAGAATTGAAACCTGTGTGCGATACCGTTCCCATTATATAACTCTTCGCTGGTGCATCACAAACAAAATATACACTGTCTAAAAATATAGTGTGATCCTCAAAATAAAGGCCATGCTCCATAAGATTATTAATTTCTTCAATAAAATCCTGCAAATAATTATTCAAATTATCAAGTTTCTCTTTGCCATAATGTAGATACCTATGCCTATAGGAAAAACTTTCTTAAGTAGTTCAGATATGGATGTTACGATGCATAAAATGGGATATACTTGAGCAGATGAACTTTTAAATAGTCGAGGTAATCCGTCAATGTTAACTAGTAATTTAAAAGTGGGTATATTTTTTAAATATTTAGGAGCAATTTTAAGTAATTGTTTCTTCAATCCGATATGTAATAATAACGTGGTTCGACAATTTTCTTTTTCATTTTTACTTCCGTCTGAAGTAATGTTCGCGCATCTATAGGAAATCTGGATTCTGATTCATCATCGGCAAAACACTCGTCATTCTTTTTTAGACCTACCAACAAATCAGAAATTGCTGTATGTGTTATATTGTGTTTTAAAGCCCAACCACGAAGAAATTTTAGAATCATAAATTTAGAGGAAATTAAATTTTCATGATACTGATTGTGAGAAGAGCTTGAAGAACTAATTCTACCTAAGTGGTGATTGCGGATTTTGAGGAAGGTCATCAGGATTGGTATTTTCATGTAAAACATCACTTTCATAATCATCATTACTATATTCAAAATAAGAGAGTTCTGAATGTTCAGTATATTCTGATAGTTTAGATTGTTTAGAAAAATTAGAATGTTCAGATTCGTTGCATAGAAACTCTTCGGAATATTGAAGATAATCTGAGGAATGAGATAGCTCGATAATATGTCTGTTAATGGTATTGTCAATTGCAAAATCCGTTGAATAGTCCTCATTTTTAATTCTCTTTTTTTGGCCTTATTGGACAGCATATAAAATGGGACGTTTTCGGCATAATCTCCTCAGTATAAACTGAAATAAGTGTATAAATGTACAATCAGCAACTAAAAAGTTGCAACATTTTTTAAATATAGGTTTCGGAATGCAGCCTACTTACCGAGCGATTGGTTATTACTTATGGATCAGTAAGTATAAGAACCAATCGCTCGACGAGCAGGCTACATTCCAAATCCCTAAAAAAAATGTTTCAATCTTTAAAAGAGTGTTGATTTATAGTCAAGTATTAATGCTTAGAAACTCTAACGGTCTAAAATCGACCATGACGACAAGAATTTATTAAAATAATTATTGAAAAACAAATCATGTTTGATAAATATTTATAAATGTAATATTTAAAAAAATCTTTGGAAGGTAAATACTGCGTTGACGTCTTAGCCTGCAGAATAGAAATAAAAAATATTTACGAAAAATTAATAAAAGATAGTACGACGAGACAAATATAATTGTTATCAACATTGACAAATATTACGCACCTTTAGAGTTAAATGCAGTGCATGAAAGCACACGTATACGGGCGAATTACTATTCAAAAATTGTTAGATTGCTTGTCAATTTAACTAAGTAATATTACTGCGGTAGTAAGTACGTATGCATCAATGCTAAAAAACTATTAGCGTCGCGATTTATGGGGGACTACATACGCAGTATATAAAATTCACACAATTATAGTATAATAAGCACTGTGATCCAGCTTTGACCGTAAAATGGCTTTCTTCTTCTGGTTTATTATTGTTTATCATAAATATTAGAAGTTTCATACACATTTCCTTTAAACAAGTTTAGTTAGCCAAAGTTAATTTATTAGAAGATAAAATAACACTGCACACTAATGATATATAGATAAGTGCAAATATAGCGAACTGAAATGCGTCGACGAGAATAGCACTATTACAATTTTTGGTCCCCACTGTTTCACGAGGGATGTAACAAATTACCGCACTCGATACTCTACAGGGACGTCGTTACCAAAATTCAGGCCGACAATCACCCTACTGCCTACGCGGTAACTGACAATGGAAATAACATTGTTTTCTTCATCCATGCACGTTGCGACGCTTGTAACAGTACTATTTTTCAAACGGAGCACTCGCGCTTCTTTTTCGCGTAGAAATAATGAGTAATAATGTTAAGAATGTAAATAAGTTATGTTTAATCTACAATTTTTCATTCCTATATTACTTTATTAAGCGCACCGCGCACGAAAGCGTCAAAAATTTCTATACGAGTATCACTCTAAAGAAATGTCAAAAAGAATCCACAAAAATACGTACCGCTATCCTTAACGCATACAGCGATCCGAACACGCTTGCCTATGCACTTACTGTGCAACCGGACACTCGGCTCGTATCCAAGGAGAAGCTGCACGTATTCTTCAGTGCCTTCCGGTGCCAGTACAACTGAAACCCACTGAAACCTGCTTCCTGGAATTACCGGTCGTAGCCAACGGGGTTCCAATGTATCTTCTGCCGCCTTTCTCCACCAAGGGCACCGAGATCGCTTGTAGTCCTATGGCTCTACATATAAACTCAAAGGGCAGTGGCACTCACTCTCGTTACAAGAGCAACTCCGTTGAAATAAGATCAAGGCAATTACCTTGGGAGAAACAGGCACCCCCGTATCCTTCTGAGGACGACGCCTTAAACTTTGCCAACGAAGTTAAAGAAAACGATAACCACTCTAAATCATGTATCCGATTAAATAACAAGATAAAAAAATCCTTTTCGTTCTGTTAATAATAGTGCGTTTGCATAACAAATTATAAAATTTTCATACCAAACAAATAAGGATAAATACTCACTAGCAATGGTGGTCAACAACCATACTCGATGTAGAAATCATTGGAAATCCACTACATAAGGAAAAAAACATTATTCCGAGGCGCACTTTATTCATTCACGCAAAATTGTGACCCATTCCACATCCCGAGTCAAACGTTAATTTAAGAATTTTGTTTTAAAATTGCAATATGATGATTTTTAACACAGTTATGAGCAGTTAAAGTCGGAATGCTCATTTTTTACTTAATCCGCGATGGTTCGTTATTAAAAAATTGTAAAAATAGTTTTAAGAAACAATTTTATGAGGAAAATTTCAAGCTTTTACACGAAAAAGTCGAAAATTTTTGTAGATTTTGTTACACATATAATAAGAAAGTGAGATAAGTAAGATAAAGATTTCTCATTTCATTCAATTCGTAATTTTCTATTATATAAAAATTACTAAACTTCACAAAAACTAAAAACAAATAGTGACCTTTTAAAAGTAGAAATTTCAAGATTTAAAACTCTTCTTTGAAATTCAAGTTTCGTTTATTTTTAACGAAGTTACATCTGTCTAAATTTTGTCTATTTTTTTACAAAAAATTAAACGTTCCTCTAATTTTTGTGAGTAGTATAATTATTAATTATATACATATAATATATAATACAATATATATTTATATTATTAGAGTAGAATCTCACGTAATCTTGCTGATATTATTACAGTCTACATGCTATACGTTAGCCTATAGGTTCGTTCCGTTTCACACATAGTGCGTATGATACATTATTTTATTCTTGTTGTTCACCGAATATTAAAAAAAGATAAAATGGTACATCATGCGCATAATGCGTGAAACGGAAGGTAGCCTATAAGTGAACTGTGAATACAATGTCACATCGCTATGTGTGTGTGTTTTCCATAGCACTAATTACAACTAAAACTTTCATGTTGTTAGAAATAAAGAAACGATAAAAGTAACTAGTAAAATTGTTACCACTCCCCCAAAAGAGTAGCTGCGTTACCATGAACGTTAAGAAATGTAACGTCGTTACCAGTGGCGTAGTGACAAAGATGTTTCGGGAGGAGCTGTATAAATCAGCTTTTTAATGTTCTTTTTTATACTACTAGTGATACATTCGGTAAGCATAAACAAAAAAAGTTTCATTTGAAACGATATAATACCACCAGGTGATGCTCTGAGTCAGCTGATTTGAGTTCTGTTTTTTTTTTTGTTAGGTTGCCACATCTATCATTGACATTTTCACCAAATTTTATCACCATAGCTTGACATTTGTAAAAGTTACGCCGTCTTGAATACATTCACCTCTGCACGTGTTTTCGATTTTTTATAGTTTAAAAAATGGAGTTTTTTTATTTTTGACCAAGAACGAAACGAATAGCATCCAACAGCCATCGAATTCACCCGATAGCTCCCTGCGAGTTCTTTCTGTTCGTTCGAGTCAAAAAACCACTACGAGGAACGCGTTTTAATAGAAAGGAGGTAATGGAAAAATCGAAAACGGCTCTGATGGCTATACCGACAATAGAGTTCCAGAAATGTTTCGAGAGCTGGATCAAGCGCTGGCATAAGTGTGTTGCAGTCGATGGGGAGTACTTTGAAGGGGACAATATCACTTTTGATGATTAAACTTGTATTTTGAATTTTCTGAATGAATTCCGGGAACTTTTTGATCAAGGTGGTATAATACATATCTAATATTAGGTGCTTGAATTAATTTTCGCTGTTTTTTGCTAAAAAAAACTCGTGCTCTTTTTTATTAAAAAGGTACCTGATATTTCATTCACAATATTGTCCATCGAAAGCTATAACCTTTTCCCACTTTTCGGGTAACAAATGGATAGAAAAATTCAGGTTCTTTCGAGGCGACCCAGTTATCGAGCCATTTTTTGATATCTTCGAAACAACTACGACACACGACACCGACTTGATCCTACCAAATGCACAGCATAACCTTCTTTCCATGAATATCCTGTTTCGGCGCTGATGGTGATGGTTCGCTAGGACGGTACCCATGATTTCTTGCGTTTAGGATTGTCATAACAAATCCATTTTTCATCGCCAATCATGACTTCCGTTTTCGTCTTTGAAGCAGCAATTCATAAATGGCTGAACGTTTTGTAATGTCTCTTTCGTTCAATTCATGTGGGACCCAATTTCCTAACTTCTGGATCATTCTCATTGCTTTTAAACGTTTGCTAACGGTTAACACATCGACATTTAATGTTTTCGACAACTCTTTGAGCGTCTGACATAAATCTTCTTGAAGTAATGCCTCCAATTCTCCATCTTCAAATTTATTCGGTTGACCAGGGCGCTCTTTGTCATTCACGTCAAAATCGTTGTTTTTAAATCTTCTAAACCAATTTCTGCAAGTAGTTTCAGCTAGAGCATGCTCCCCATAAGCTTCCACTAACAAACAATAATTTTCAGCAGCAGATTTCTTGAAGTTAAAACAAAATAGTAACGCTTCCCGCAAATGCTCTTTTTTTTTGGTACGAAACCCGAAATTTTCAATGCGATAAAAAATTGTGTTCTTTGCATCCGATTGAATGTTATATACTGATTATTAAAGCCTATTGATAGTACTTTCATATATTGTTGAAAAGTGGAGGCTAACGTGTCTCCATCACTGCGCCGTGCGTGTCTAACGCCAACAATGACTCGCTGAAGGAGAAATGAAATAGGCGAGAAAATGCTTAGTGAGCAGTGGAAGGTTAATTACTGAATCTGACTCATGGTCAGAAGTTTAAACATAATTTATTACAATAAATATGCATGAAGAACTCGCGCGGACATGATCGCGTGCGTATGATAATAATAATAACGGTATCGCGAGATCGATTATGACACACATAACTTAGAAATTAACAACAAGATTATGGTTTAACGACATGAATAATTATTAAAATCTCTCGACGTAACTTAAAAAGGAAATAATACATCTTACCAAGCGCTATTTACAATTTATCGGGTTATACAAAAGGTATATGCATGTCGCACGCAATACGCAAGACGCTTCTATCCCTCTAACAGCGTATATATTCTAGATGAGGAAATGAAAAAAGAACTGACTCGAACGCCGCAGCTAACGCCTGCAACGCCACAGTACTCCTCCCTCAATATATATTAACGTTACGGAAAAAATACTGATTACAACACTACTAGAACGAAAATAATAAAGAGTAACATTAAACGAAATAAACAGAAATTTATTCTTAATTGGTTGCTTAACGTAATATTACGTGAATTAAATCTTAAATCTAATCGTCTTTCGCTTGATTGTCGGACCCGAGTAAGTCTTTGATTCACATTGCACTAGTATGTTAGTTGAAGGCGGAGACGCAGTAGTTACTGAGTCCTGTATTACTAAATAAGCAGAAGCAGGTTTAAGTCTGTTGGTGCTGCATCTATCATTAATTCAATAACAAAGACTTTATGCGGTCCGGTATACGGTTGGTCCACTCCTTAATGTCTTTAGCCACGGAGAGCCACACGAATTTCTGCATGATTTGCCGGTGAGTTGCTCTGCCACTTGGATGAGACATTTGATGTACCAGGTCGAAAACTCGTCTGCGTAATGGTCCGGGAATATAAGGACGCCTGTTACCTTCTACTTTAAGAAAGATATGTGAGTAGTTATATAAATCTTTATATAAAGATAGTTTAGGTCTAATGTGATGAAAGGTTGGCCTAGGTCGTAACTTTTGCATAATTACGCGGACATCTTCGACAAAGATTCGTGGGTCACTCGACATTTCTTCAGAGAAGAAGAAGTCGCTCGGTATTTTAAGTGTAGTGCCGTAAACCAATTCAGCTACGGAAGTGCATAGATCCTTTGTAAAGCAAGTTCTTAGGCCGAGCAGTACTACTGGCAGTGTATCCGTCCATTGAGCTTCACTATGGCACATTAATGCAATTTTTAAAGAACCATCGCTCGATAATCCCATTAGTTTCAGGATGGAACGCAGTTGTTCGACAGCGCTTAGAACTGACGAGCTTGGTCAGTGCGTCAAACATTGTGCTTCGAATTGCGAACCTTGATCGTTTGTAAGTCGTGGAGCTCCGAATCTGGATATCCAAAGGGTGAAGAACATTTTCGCTACTGTGTCTGCAATGCAGTCCTCCATTGGAATAGCTTCTGGCCAACGTGTAAATCCGTCAATTGTTGTTAATAAATAATTTATAACCTTTAGATGAAGGTAAAGGACGGCTATATCGATATGGACATGTTTGAAACGGGTGTCAGGCACTGGTATGTTGGTGGGTGACGTATGGTTGTGACGATAAATTTTGAATTGCTGGCATACTAAACAGATGCGGGCCCACTCCTTAATGTCTTTAGCCACGGAGAGCCACACGAATTTCTGCATGATTTGCCGGTGAGTTGCTCTGCCACTTGGATGAGACATTTGATGTACCAGGTCGAAAACTCGTCTGCGTAATGGTCCGGGAATATAAAGTCTTATATCTTCTTCTGACGTGTCACAGTAAATGATAGATGTTTCCGATAAGGTAAACTTTTTGAGCTTTAAAGAGACTGATATAGACTGTTTCAATTGCTATAATTTTTCGTCCGAGACTTGAGCTACTGCGATCTCTTGCATATCGAGGCTGGTTGGCATCACGATAATGTCGACACAAGATAATACATCCGCTACGATGTGCTTAGCGTCTGAGACGTACAATGGTTTAGAATTGGTATAGATAAAAATAATCAATGATTATTATACCGTATAACAGTATACGATTAAATAATATAATAAATATACATTTTTTAAACGCTTTCAGTATACTTAATATACCTATACAGGGTCCGCCACCAAAATCCGGACTAATCGAACAATTTCTTTAAACAAAATGTATTTAATGAAAAATTAAATATTACAAAAAATCCTGTTACGTGGCACTTGGGGGATCCCTATAGAGCATAATTATTCGATATATCTCCCATTAGCTTGAACGACGGCCTCTATTCTCGGTCCGAAGCGTTTGCACGCACGCTGTAATGTAGCGCTGTCCATGTCGACGAATGCTGCCTCAATAGCGGTCCTTAATGACGTCACATTAGGATGCCGAGACTTGTTAGTGATCCTTTCAACTACGCTTCATACGTAGTAGTCCAAACGATTTAAATCTGGGCTGTTGGGAGGCCAGAATTCCTTGGACCGCGAGCAACTCGCCTTATCCTGGCAGCCTCAGAGAGCATCTATCGTATATTTAATGTGTACAATTTGTATGGAAGGTCCTCCTCAGCAATTTGACGCATTGTTGACTCATTTACACCAACAATCGATGCTAATTTTCGCAACGATTGCCCTGGGTCATCCGAAATCAGCGCTTGAGCCTTTTCAATGACTGTGGGTGTCCTCGCGGTGCGTTCTTTCGAGTGATTCTTCCTCACTGGCATACTGGAACCTTCATTGAATTGTTCTAAAGCCGTAAATTTGGCCATAATGTCATAAACGATTGATTTCGGATATCCAAAAAATCGAATTATTTCTGTTACTGAGTGCACAGTGCGAAGGCCTTTGATAATCGCAGCTCTTCGATTATAATTCGATGTTTCAACATCGCGACCACTTTGAGAATATGACTGTTTACTAGAAGCATCAGGCTTTCTCGAAAAGCCAACAACATCCTCTGGTGGAGACACAATATAGCGGAAAATTTCAATTAAAATTTGTCCAGATTTTGGTGGCGAACCCTGTACTTTATAGTACAAATATGGTATAAATGTAGTATATGATATACATATAACAATATATATTTAAAAATCAAAATAAATATATATCTTTTAAACGTTTTTAACAAACCTAATTTACATAATAAACACTCAATGATATACATATTATATATATTGAAAATTCAGAAATGGTATACGTAGCAATAATAAGTAAATGATTGTTATACTATATAATAGTATATGTTAAAAAAAACTGTAATAAATATACATTTTTTAACGTTTTTAATAAATCTAATTTATCTAATAAATATTCTATATGTATAAATATGGTATAATATATATATCTCGTATTTCGTAGCTGTTAAAGAACCTTTATCTGTTGTGGTAGGCGCTGCAACCATAAAGATTTGAGTACCTCCTGACATGCCGTTTTGCGCAAGATCCCTAATTCTGCGAAGCAACTGTGACGGACGGCGGTCGCCTAGGTCAACCTCATTTAACAATCTGCGAAACTACTGACTAACCTATTTTTGAGGGCGGTGTATTTATCAGTCGCAGGAGGGTTAAGCACAATGTCGCTAATACCTGTCAGGGAAGTGTCGTCAAGGTATTGTATCACATAGTTGTTCACGTTTACGGTTATATTCGCGGTAAGGAATTGGTCTTCCATCTGCTCGAATCATAGATCCGGCTTCATTTTCCAACATAGAGTGGGTCACATTCCGATTCACGAAAGTGGGCACTTCTTCGGATGGACGTGGCGACGTACCGCTACCCTGATCGTCCGAAGAAGGGCCGCTTGAACTACTGGCCATGTCGATGATTATATTGTACGGACGCGACGCGATCACGTCGGTTATAGAGGCTAACGTGTTTCATTGTCCAACACTGCGTGTCTGACGCCAACGATGACTTGCCGAAGACAAAATGAAATAGGCGAGAAAATGCTTAGTTGGCAGTGGAAAGTTAATCACTGAATCTGATTCAGAAGTTTAAAGATAATTTATTACAAACTCAAATATGCGTATGTTCGAAGTACTCGCGCAGACGTGATCGCGTGCGAATGACAACAATAATAACGGAATCGCGAGATCGATCATGACACTTAGAAATCAACGACAAGATTATTATCTAACGACATGAACAATTAACATCTCGCGACGTAACTTAAAAAGGAAATATTACATCTTATCAAGCGCTGCTTACAATTTATCGCCGGATTATATAAAAGGTACGCATATTGCACGCAATACGCAAGACGCTTTTATCTCTTTAACAGCGTATTCTAGATGGAAAAACGAAAAAAGAACTGATTCAAGCGCCGCAGCTAACGTAGCAACATCACAGAAACAGTTCAAATATTCACCACTCCCGGTCAACAGTGAGAATTAATTCAAGCACCTAATACATATAAATAATAATATATAATTTATATATATATGTCGTTGCAATGTCACATCGGATGTTTCATTGACGCTGCGTATAAATTATCATAATTTTTTATTATTGCATTTAAAGATCTAAAACTTTCCAGAAAACTTCTTCAAATATTTAACTACAATGTAGCATTAATCTACTAATATTTAATTCGAAAATTCGTAATACAAATTTAACGTTTAAAAAAAAATTCACTAAACTCGACAAAATATTATTAAAAATTCGCCATTTTGTTGTAAAGTGCTTCGAAAATTTCGGAATAGCTTTACAAGTCGCAAAATATGTCAAAGTTATAGTGTAAAAATGTCAATAATAAATATTAATATCTGGCTGAAAATTTATAAGTTAATAAACGATATTTTTGCAACTAAATTAAATATGAGAACTATCCCCCAACAAGATTTAATTTCCTTTCTCAAAACAAATTGATATTTACGGCTCAACAATTTTATTTATATATTCTTACGCAATTATTGAAATTATTTAAAATTTCGGAAAGGGCTGCAGCCCTTCCAGCCTCCCTCCCCCTTGGCTACGCCATTGGTCGTTACTTATTTATTACCGAAAAAAGTAACTTGTAACGGTAACTACGTTACAAATAACGCGTTATATGTTAATCCTGCAAAGTCGTATGTAGCAGAAAATGCAATTGTTTTGGAAAAAATTAGGCAATCAATTACAACTGTTCAGTTAATATAAAAAGCATATTATTTTAGAGTAGATTTATATTTTATATCAATTTAAAAAATTTACTAATCAATAATAAATTTATTCAATACTAAATGTTTTACCAAGCATAGATACCAATACCGATTCGATTGTATCTACCTCATATCATATTTAAATATTCCTTTTGTTTAATCATGTTTTTTATATTAGATATACTTTGCTTTCCAAACACGCGTGTTTAAAATACATATTTATTTGGTTAGGAAGTGATTAATTTATCGCGTTAATTAAAAATAAATACTAAATCCGAAGTAACACGATGTGATAGATATATCATGGATATCATGGATTGTCTCGGTAGTCTAATTGGTAGTCTCTAATTAGGATATTTACGCGTGAAGCAAGCGATCCGCCATGTTCTTTTTAGAGTCATTAACAAATTTATACTCTGAAATTACAATTATTTTTTATTACGGTCTAGCATAATTTTCAAACCAAATCTCAATAACCGACTTTTATATATTGTGCACTAAGAATAACATATTGCAGTTATTTTTTAGAAAACTGTAATCTGCAAATCGTAATCTTTTTTACTTATACGAATGTATGTTTATTTTGAATTTGCACTTTGAATAATCTATCATTTACTTTTCGTGGTAATATATTATTAAACTTAGGAAGGTAAATATCCTGTTTAGGGGAGCCCGCGCCAATGACCTTGACCTTGACATATATTGTCAAGGACATGATCCTGAGTAACCTCCAACAGGTTTTAGCCGTCGCTTGCCCTTCGTTAAAAAGTTATTAACAATTATAGTTTTAAAATTAATGTATTATTTCTGCTATACATGCGTATGATGTTAAGTACTATTCTATATCTTTCTCTAACACGTCCTTTTTCAGAAACGTTAAACTTTCCACATGAAGTAACTTTCACCCCCCCCCCCTCCCCACGGGTACACGACTTCCATAATTGTACTATTGCTATGATTTATATACTGTTGCACGTATGGTAGATTGCGAGAGCTATCTCACAATGAATTGTTTGAATTATTTGAACCTACTGTATGCACGCATACATTGTACAATGTAAAGCGACGTAGAAATTGTAAGTTCTTTCACAGAGGAAAAAGTGGAGTCTTGTTCCATATGAGCTTCACGTATTTATGTTGATATGAAATAGATCTCGTCGTGCGGAAAGTTGAAATCCACTTACAATCTAAAAGACATATGTTATGGTCAAATTCTGTTTACATTTTGACGGTCAGTATTGAATAACGTTCTAATTTTCCCTCAGTGTGATTTGTTTCAATATCTTATGTACTTTCATATAGATCAGACGTAATACGCAACATTCAATATGAGATTATATGAATTTTTGTATATGTCAAATAATTTTGATTCTTTATGGAACTTTTTGTGTCAAAAAGGTGTAGTTCGGAATCAAATAGTATGTCCGAGATGTCAAAATTTATTAATATTACATAATAGTGCAGAAAATCATATATTCCACTGCAAAAACCATTATTACAAAATTATTAAAGGCCGTAAAACGACAAAAAATGACATGTAATTTTAAAATTAGTGCGTTTCACGGGACATGGTTTGAACGAATGCATTTAGATTTACCAAAAGTTTGTCGTTTTATTGCATATTTCGTAATCAAGTCACCACCACGACAGAAATTTTTATTGAAAGAATTACACTTAAATGATACAGGTGTAGTAGATTGCATGGGCGTCAACTTTTGCGGGGAGTGTGTGGAGTACTCCACACGCCAGAATTTTTCATGTGTGGAATTCCACATATGAACTATTTTTTGAAAATAACTAGTGTTGAGTAAAAATAGAAAAATTTTTTTGGAACTTTGTAACATCTCTCGGAGACGTTATTACGATTCTTCAAAAAGATAAATCAGTGAGAGACTTAGTTTCAGAGTACACAAAACTAATTAAAATATTATTAACCGGTGACGACGTGTACTTTAGAACGTTCTTTCTCTACTTTGAGAAGATTGCAAACGTATTTACGTATTTTGAATTCATTAGCTGTATTGCACGTACACTCCGATATTGCTGAGACTTTAGATATTGAAGTACTTATGGATGAATTCATTGTAAGAAATAAGAATCGAAGCTCAACGTTTGCTCTAAATGATTTACGAACTTAAACATACTTCTAAGAATAATGTATTGATATATAAATGTATACTCTATTAATATATTAATTATATGCTCTAAATCTAAATAGTTCACGAAGTTAAATATATTTAATAACAATATATATACAAGAGGCTCCTATGAATAAATCAAATATTAAAATAAATTGTCGTTGAGAGCCAACACAGGATGAAAGTGTGTAATAAAATTTATTTAGTTACATAAAATCGCATACGTTTCGACCTTACTCCAGGTCCTCTTCAATGCATGAATTACACTAATATTTAAAAAATTCTTTGATGGAGTAAAATGGTGTCAAAAACAATTACAATACAAGAAAAACTAATAACTACATGGTATTGTCAACTTGCAATCAAATATCACGATCATTGAAGTGCAAAATTCACTGAAATATATAGTGTGATCATGTCAGATTTTTATAGAATTTTAGAAATAAAAGCCATGAAAAAACATAGAATTTTAGAATTACAACACCATATAGTTATTAGTTTTTCTTGTATTGTAATTGTTTTTGACACCATCTACTCCATCAAAGAATTTTTTTAATATTAGTGTAATTCATGCATTGAAAAGGACCTGGACTAAGATCGAAACGTATGCGATTTTATGTAACTAAATAAATTTTATTACACACTTTCATCCTGTGTTGGCTCTCAACGGCAATTTATTTTAATATTTAAATAAATTTATAAGAATAATATATTAATATATATATATATAATATATATATAATATATACACATATATTAATATATTATGGTTCAACTCCACACATGGCTAATCGGCAAGTTGGCGCCCCCGGTAGATTGGACAAATTGTCGAGAAATAAGTATCTATATATATAATGTAATATAATAATATAATATGTGGCGTCGAGTGGCTCACCGCTCAGTGCGATTGACTCGCAATCTGTAGACCCGAGTTCAATCCCACGTGCGCCCAAAACAACGTGATTTTTTGCGTTTAATGAGCCGAAAAAGGGCTCCACCTGGTGATCAAAAAGATCTATGATCATCAGCGCCGTTCGGATTCGGCGTTAAACTGTAGGTCCTATACCTCAGCATACGTCAGTATATATCAGTGTATATTAGTAGATATATGTCTCTAATATCTGACTGAGGTAGGATTCTGTGGATCAATCACCCACAAATCTGAAAACAATTTGATTCGAGAAACGAATATAGGCCTCGGACAAAAAGTGGAAGAGGCCTGTAGTTGTCCTATGTTCCACATTAGTAGATGAAAGGAGTCATCATCATCATCAATATAATAATATAATATAATAATATATTATTGTTTATCTATGTTATTGTGTTTATTTATGTTTATTTCACAATTAGCGATATTTTTTGCTTTACAAATTAATTGTAGTTACTTCAACAATGGATTGAACAGAAACAAGAACCAATTGGTGGAATTCGAAAAGTTGTCGAAATAGATGATGCGAAAATAGGTAAAAGAAAATATAATACTGGACGTTTAATCCGAGGTCAATGGATATTTGGTGGCATTGACCGTGACAGTAAACAAGTTTTTATTTTACCTGTACAAGATCGACGTGCTGAAACATTATTGCCAATTATTCGCCAATATGTTAGATCTGGTTCTGTTATTCATACAGATAAATGGCAAGCATACGATGCTTTATCCAATGAAAATTATACACATTATACTATTAATCACTCAACTAATTCTGTTGACCCAGAAACTGGTGTTCACACCCAAAATATTGAGAGACTGTGGCGCGATATGCGAGCGAATATTCCTCATTACGGTATACGTGATTACCATTTTATTCATTATATCGCCGAACTTTTGTTTAAAAGAAAATATGATAACAATGAACATATTGAAGGTTTTTTCGAAGTAATGAAGTTTATATATCCATTAGATATTTAAATATTGATTAAACTTTACTTTTTATATTGTACATTGACTATTTTTCTTTTTACCATTACTCCTATTATTTAAATTATGAGTTAACACAATATAAAACGACACGGAAGTTGCAAGCTCCTTCGCACAGAAAAAGGTAGAGTGAGAGTCGCTTCGCGTGGATGCAGTAGGTTCCGTCCCACCCCATACTATACGGGGGGGCTCTACTACTGTTAAAAATAACCTAACCCAACCCATTTAGTGGTGTGAGATAGCTCTCGTTTCGCGTAGAAAGTCGAAACCCACGTGCAACAGTATAATTATAGAAGTCGTATGAGTAGATACAGTAGGTTCCGCCACCCCTGCGCAGGGCTCCAATACTGTTAAAAATAACCTAACCCAACCCATTTAGTGGTGTGAGGTAACTCTTGCTTCGCGTAGAAAGTTGAAACCATGAAGTAAGAGTAAGGAGACTTAACTGTGTAGACTGAAGGTGGTCACGAAAAATGTTCCGTGTACTGCCATGTCCGCCGAACGGAATAACTTGCAACATTTCATCGCCATATTGAATATTTATATGTGTGCAGTGTACACGTATGTGTACACATATACATAATATATATCGAATCGGGATGACAGATATCTTAATCTTTAAAGTCTCGAACTTTAACGCTTAATAACTAGGTTCACAAGGCCGATCCCTGCATTTTTCTTATAGATTCTTTCGTTCTGAGTGAAAACGCGACGAATGAGTATAATTTTATTAAGATTTTAGGAGAGCAAGCTATACTCTACCTTTTAGAAGACAAATACGTGTCTTAAACGTATAAAATTATACTCATTCGTCGCGTTTTCACTTAGAACGAAAGAATCTATAAAAAAAATGCGGGGATCGGCCTTGTGAACCGAGTTATTAAGCGTTAAAGTTCGAGATCTTACAGGTTATCTGTCATCCCGATTCGATATATATTATGTATATGTGTACACGTACGTGTATACAGTCGCAAGTATACTGCACACATATAAATATTCAATATGGCGATGAAATGTTGCAAGTTATTCCGTTCGGCGAACATGGCAGTACACGGAACATTTTTCGTGACCAACTTTTTTCTCCATATCCTTACTCTTACTTCATGGTCGAAACCCACGTGCAACAGTACAGGCATGTGACTTTCTATGCGAAAACACTTCCATGATTGTTGCTGGCCAATATTGCGGTCCATTGATATTTCTTATTAATGACGAAGAGGCTAATTTCACATGTAAAGAAAATTGTGAAGTTAAGAGCAGATATGCAAAACAACTTCCGATAAGTCAGCTTTCACGTTTAGTACTTTGCGTTGTGCCGCTCCTGAGCGCGCCAACTTTAGACGATATGATTCGTTAAATTTAAACGCTTATAATTCAAAAGTTATTATAGCCTCAACATTTTGGTATTAGAATTTTCGTCTCAAAATTATCTCAAGAATCTCCCCTTAAACGGAAATCGTCTCTTTATTGGACACCCTGTACATATACAAACACATTTAATAATTTTTTAGCATATCAACGTGTCGACATAACTGCCGACGAAGTGTCAGACTATACGCGTATGTCTCAGCAAAAATTTAATGCGTCCTCGTAAACGATATTTCATTGAAAAGATACTTGTTCAAATATTCACTTCATCTCCATAAGATAATTACTTCGAAAAAAAACAATTCTGTAGGAATAATAAATAGAGTAAGTATGATAGAGAGAGAGAGGGGGGGAGGGAGGGAGGTGC